>NW_010544246.1:0-25008 GCF_000687285.1 Phaethon lepturus | reverse complement strand
TATATATATATATATAGGGCTAGACAGGTTACCAGACTCACCTGGGAGGGATGTTTTATGTTGCTATGGATAGTCGTCCTCCAAGGCAACAGTAACTCCCGAAACATTAAGGCTATTCATCTCAAAAAGATGTTGCTCCTCTCTTTGGGGAATCCTGTCTTCCACACTGCTTTGCACGGCAAACCCCTCTGTTAACGAGCAGGGGAGAAGCACAAGGAAGAGAGTGAAAACTGATCTGTGATGGACCTTCTGGGTTGTGTTTTTACAGTTAGCCTCTGCAGTGAATGCTACCAACTTCAAGTTAGTTTGCTACTCTGATTTTCATGCTCCTTAAAATGCTTCACAGTGAACCAGTTGAGTATATTGGGACTTGAACTACAACTGCTGCTGTGGGGTATTGAAATATAGATAAATAAAGTCAAAAGTGATGTAAGTCAGTAGAAATGTAGTGGCAAGATACTGTTTTTAACTGCATAGCACAAACCAGATCCTAAAATCACATTGTATCTTTAGTTGCTTGCCTTGGACTGCGTTAAAGGAATGGTCTGCAGGCAGAAACTTACTCTCTTGTCCTGTTCTACCTCCCACAACTTGCTACATTTATTGGCGAATGACCCTTCATAACTTGAAATTTATACTAACAGGCGCGTGACAGATAATCACTTAGTTGAAGAGAAAATGGCAGCTGGCACATTAGCCTGAAATTGTTTGATTTATCCTGGACAACAGAAGTGAAAACCTTTTCCAGCTCAGCGCACTTGTGAGACACTTGTATTGTAACTGGGAGTCTTGGAAAAGATAAAACAAAATCAAAAGTGTAGAGTCGCTGCTGTTTTTGCTGAAAGGCAATTAATTTAAAAAAATCATTTAGAGTTTACGTCTTGCATTGCTCACCTAAGAATCACCTTATGGGCGCTCCTTTCTGGTATTGCCTTGCAAGGATATTATGGTTGCCATTGGGAGAAGTAAGGTAAAATCCCACTGCTTAATGTGCTGCAGTTTGACGGTGGCTCTTTTTTTATAACTGATAGTTATCTTAATATGCAAATATACAGATCACAGACCTCTCTCACCCCTCCTATTTGTATTCCTTAGTGCCTACTGCAGCTTACAATTACGCTTCTAAGTCTCCCTATTGTAAAGCACTCCAGTTGCCTCATTGTAAATTTGATTTTGGAAAGTTGAGGGTACTTCAAAGTCACGTTCCTGTCAATGTCGTGCACTGTACAAAATGGACCATTTGATAACATTTTGGTTCAGAAGGATTCACAGTTTGCATGAAGTAATCCAAACTGGACAAAGAAGTAGCCATCCAGATCCTTATCGCACACTGGTGAATGACTTTTCCACGGTGGGGGTTTCATATCTCATCCAAATTCAGAGGTCCCAGCAGTATTCAAGATATCAGCAAAGCAGAACTATGCCAGAAGTCAATCAATACTTCCACTGTAACAGCAGAACTGGAAATAACTCCCATGAAAGCACAGAAATTAAAGAAAAAAAGGGGGAGCAAGATATTGTTAATTGGCCTCTCAACATGTTACCATTTCCTACTGCGCCAAGTTTCAGATAAGAAATTTGAATGTGGATAAAATGTGATAAGCTAGTTTTAGATGAGTTATATGGAAATTATGCTTCCTCATCTACCTGCGTAACGTTACACTTTACCATTAAAAACACTCAGTCTAGCTGTATCTACAATTTAAATATTTGAGAGCTTACTATAGATTAAAGTGTTATATAGCCTCAAATTTCTCACCTCTGTCACAAGCTTCTTAAGGAACCTGAAAGAGCTGGCAAATGCTACAGTGATTTCTGTCAGTATGTGCAGATATCTATGTACAAGATTTAATGCATCTTTGAAGTACATCTTCTCCTGCCTAGGGAAATTCTGTGGCAAGAGGGAGGAGAACCTCATGAGAAATCACTAAAGAGGATCTGATGATGGATGAGAATCAAAGGAGTCAGTCTGGAGCTCGGTGCAATCATTTATAAAAGCCACTTTCTGTGAATACTGACAACTTTGGAGAAACACTGCATGGATTATTGATGAACAAGAACTTCTGTTCTGAATAGTAAAGACAATATTTAGAGCAATAATGAAGCTCAGGACATGCTTGCTTTCTAATTCACTTTAGTCTGTAAACAATGGGCATGTGGGGCCGTTACCCTCAAACTCTTTGAAAATGAGTCCATGGATTCATTAAGGCATGGATTCAGACTGAGCTAGCATTTTGGTAGATCACTCTTACTGCATGTAAGCAAGAATGAACATCCAGTGAATGTTACTTATGCGTTACACTGCCTACTGTTTTTAATATAGCAGACTAGAAAAACTGGAATTTTGAGGGCATCAAGGGCAGAAGTGAGATCATGGTCTATTATATATTATGTGATATCATCATGTATTAAATCACAGCCTCCTTTAATCTCGTAAAACAAAGAGACCAAAGTAAACTGTCTTGTTTGACACATCCTGTATCTTTTCTACCCCAACTCCATAATCCCCGTTCTCCTCAGATGGCCCACTGGCAGGATAAAACAAAACATGACACGCTGAATGGAAGATTGGTCCATACAAGTGAAAAATCACACAGCACTGCTTTTTAAATGTGAGATCAGTTAACCGTGTGCTGCAAGAACATGCAAAAGAGATTCTTTGGCTCTTGAGCTCTTTCAACCAAGACCAGATTGAATGTCGTCCTCAAAACGTTGCTCCAACTCAGCCGGAATTCATGAACCTGATCAGGGCACTGGCAGCTGAAACCCTCTGCCCTCTCTTATGTAGAAAGTCTGATTTGATATCGTGCTAGTCCCTTTTGGACTTAAAATCAATGAATCTGTTTTCAACCATGTCAAGTGCAATAGCTCTTCATACAAAATGGAATCTGTTTGCCTTTATTCGCTTGGCAATGGATCCTGCTAGCTACAATTAAGTTTGGCAAATGAAGAGTCTAGAAGACCGATATATTACTTTTTTTTTTTAAGACTGCCTGCTGAGGCTTCGGCTCTGTGTTAATTCCAAGAGACTGCCCCCAGCCTTTGCATTTTTTTCACTCTACCTTGCATGTAAATATTTTACTGTGCTCCGATATAAAAATCTGACAGAGTTTGAACTGAGGAGGCATAGATGAGACAAATATATTCAAGCTTATCTTTAGAAAATAAAAATGTTTTTTATCTTAGCTGTCTCACTAAAGCAATTGAGAAGAAGGCGTATTCGTTGCTCCAAGTTTCGGAGGGAAAGACATTTTATATTCTCATATTAATCAGGAGACATGTGTTTGGCTATTATGATATATATCTACTTTATGACAAATGACTGACCTCAGTGGATAATCACACAAGCAATGCAATCTTTTCCAATGCCAAAAGAGAGATTGTTAATCTGTTCTGAGCCATAACAACTTTAGAAAGTCACACCCACAGAGCATCTTTTCACTAAGACTGAAGTGTTAAGAGGCCAGACTTTTGTATAAAATTATACTGCTTTACTAAATGTCTCTGTGATAAGATTTTTATCATTTCCCAGTGAGCAGAACAGTGGAAGGAGGTGGTAAAGACAGCTTACAAGTAAATTCGTTATGAAATTCTGGGTATTTTGTTGATAGAAAGGAAACAAATTATGACCTACTAGGTAGATAAATATACTCCAAGCTTGAAAGTATGGATTACTGAACTGAAAAATTGTATCTTCTTGACTATAATTGCACAACCCCTAAAAATAGCAAAGAGAGTGTTTGGAGTGTTGGGTTCCAAGAGTCTGAAAATTAATGATGAAGTGGTGATGTAATTTGGGGCCAATACGTTTCAAGTTATCAAAATGTGAGACATGTCAGGATTTTTCTAAATAGAAACTGAAAAATGCTACCCGCCTTACAGTTACCATCTCCAAAATAGCCCATGCTATAAATAGTAATAGGAGTTTATGTGCTATCTCCCTTTTAGTAGAAGTTTTAAATGCATTGGCCTTGACACCATACCCATGCTTCTGGCACTTCATTTTGGTTTTTTCCATTTCCAAAACCAAGATCTCTGTACTGCAAAATTTGCCCATAATAATGCCTTGAAACGTGTCTTATTTTTATCCTAAAACATAATTTTAAAAAATCAAGTCATTATACTTCCCAAACCGCTCAGTGCTGTTAACATTCTCCTTTTAGCTTTGCATCATATACAACGAGAATTTCATTTGCCTAATGAAAAACATATTTAAACTAATGAGTACACTGTTTTTATTTACATATGCAATTAAAATTTATCACTATTAATAGCTGACAGAGAGGAAGAGAAAGTGTGATTATTTCAGTAAATGCACACGCTTTCAAGAGGATAATGCTACACAGACAGCACTAAAGATAGAGATTAAAAATTGGCATCAGCGTGGGAAAAAATAACACTCTGAGGTGTCCTAATCCCCATGGTCCATCTCTGCAGACGAAGCAATTAATACCTTCCCCCTCCCCAGGTGCACCAGAATTTATCATCCCTTTACAGAGCGCCCAGCTGGCATTCCTACCGCGTCCTGGAGGAGCGCGGGTGGGTTCTCCCGGCAGAACCCATTTGGGATTTTGTTCCGCAAGAACAGAGCTGCGGGGACCGGTCAGACCGTGTGTTTCTCAGAGCCTAGCGGGAGCTCAGTTAAGCAAGAGACTACGTTGCTCTGCGGATACGCAGGAGGGAAAAACAACACTAAATGTACACTGGGGAAGGAGAGCCAGGGTTACTTGCCACAAATCGCACAGGAGCGAAAAACCTGAAGACGGGGCTGCCTTCAGCAGACGATGGCCATCGGGCACTGACGCGTAGACGGGGCACAGCGAAATGAGATTAATCAAAAAGAGTCAATGGTAGAGAGATCTTTAGCCCACCCCATTCTTCTTAGAAGCAGAGTTCAAAGACACGCGTTGGACACCAGCTATCGCCGCGTGGACAAACGTGGCAGGGAGTGCTAAATCTTCCACCTTTCTGCCGTTATCGTTCACGGATGTTACAGAACCTGCCAGGGGAGAGCAGATTTCTGCTTAAAGCTGCACCGTGTGCAAACATGCTGTTACTGAACGGTGCTCTTACTATTTCACACGCTGTTCCCGCAAGTGAGAATTTTATAAGCAACACTATAAAGGCACTCAAATATACGGTATACATCTTAAATCCTTGATTATTGATGTGCACTGATACGCATTTTTCTAAAGATCTTGTGAACGGTGCAATCCTAGCTAGGACATGAAAATATTAGTAAATACGTTAAATAATCCTACTGCAGTTTTACAAGCATCAGTAATTTTGCTTTGATTTGAAACTTTGGGTTGAGTTGCCCATTTTTTATTTAAAGGAGAACATATTAAGAGACAGCATGAATAGAGACAAAGATTTCATAATAATACATGTACTGAAGAGTGGAAATTTTTTTTTTTTTTTTTTTTAAACAGGCATTCTTGATCAAAACCTTTTCAAGTGGAGAGAGAAACCACAGCCGAAAAATCCTGGCTACAAAAGCAGTACCTGTTTACCGCAGCTGAAGGTTGGTTACCACACGGATTGCTGGCTTCAGTCACTCTGTGCTTGCGTGAAATCTCCCTGTTTGCGGTGGGAGAAGGGTCAGCAGCACCGGCACCAGGCCTGACGGAAGTTATCATCGCTAGTTTGCTTGCATAAACAGACACCCACATATTGCCAGGCAAAAAACAGTTTGAAAAACTGAAAAGGATGGGAAAACTCCCAAGTCATAAGGTCTAAAGATTAACTGTCACTGCAATAGCTTTTTGTGGGGTGGGTAGTTTTTAAAAAAGGTTAATACACGGAGAGGTGCCCATAGAGTTCTGAGGCAGACGCGATTAAAGACGTTAGGGATAGTTTTGCATATGCAACCTCTGTGCAAATATCTGGCCATAACCGTAGCCAACCACTACAGATCCGTAGCTGGATAATGAAGTACACCAGTTGTACGCCCAAACGTGTGGGTGCAGATTTAGAGGCTGTAACGTTACTGTGTCTCCAGACGGTGCTGTTACAAATTCAGTTTTACATTCTGTTTTTGCGAAAATGCAGGATTTAGTCATCTCTTGCAGAAACTTGTCATTTGTGAAGTTCATTGTAAGAGCTGAAGCAGTTATTTACTACTTGTATGGCGCTAACGCTCCTAGGCGCCGGTGCTGTTTACAGCATGGGCCATGCAAGGAAACAAAAGGGCCATCCAATGCCAAAAGACTAGAGATATTACTTCCAAGTTAAACAGTCTTTAAGGAAATAGGCAAATGATAGAAAACAGGCAAGCAAATCTGTAAACGCAGACTAGAGGAATCGCCAAGTGCTATGTACATTGTAAAATCCAACCTCTTATTCACAATGCCAGAAGATAGATTCAGAACCCTGTACTTAGGTAGCCATTTCTTCCTTTCTTCCTCTTCTTTTCTTCTCTTCACGGCCATAACGTATGTGTTGGGGGGAGAATAATCAAGAGGATGGCTATATAAAAATACTTACCTTTTTCCACGGTGCATCTTCGATTTGTTTCTCTTTCCGATTATACAGTACCATAAAGCATGAGCAGCGTTGTCAACACAACAGAGTCAATTCTGCTGTGGAAGACTAACTTGTATTCTTTTCCACCTTCTGCTATGGTAACAAAATCACCTGGTAAGTTCTGATTCTAGGACATTGCAATTTGCAGTAGCTGATGATGATGCATGGAGCAGAAAGAACATGTTGATTTTTAACTGGATTCAACTGTTACAGTAGGAAGATTTTGAAATTATTATTTCCAAACTCTTAAGATTCATAGTGGAGTGCTCTAGCTATATTAATTGTGGAATTCTGAGATGTTACTTCAGGAGAGTTAATTTTCTAACTAATCGCTGCATTGCAAATGTAGTTATTAGATAGTTCTCGAATCTCTTTTTTTTTTCCCCTCAGTTAATTAGTATTTCAAAACTAAATAAATTGTAATGTTACGGTCAAATGACTCAGCTAGGTTCTGTAGCTGATACAGCTGCAGCGCCTTAAGTTCTACCGACAGTCTGAGCTCTTAGGAGAAATATTTAAAAAGCATCTCAGCACATGATTTTTGCCTAATGAACACTGAGTTCCATTAAAACATATACGTACGTTTGAAGAAACACAGTGTATGAATTAATACGAAATGGCTTTCAAAGAGAAAAGAACTACCCAGTGTGTGAAGATAAGTTTAAGCTCTGTCCTTCCTTTTCTTTATTTTTATGGATTCCCCACCTCCCCAGAAATTCATTGATGCTTTTGCCTTTAAAATTCAGCATATTTGCACAAGAGTAATTTAAAAAAAAAAGTGAAACATATTCTTCAAATGCAAGGATATTGCACACAAGAATAAACTGAACAAACAATGTAGCTGCTCCGAATTATTCACGGATACCTAGCAAGGACTGCTTGCAATAAAGCAACTAAGTAAGTAGGATAGAAAATGAGTTTTGGCGTGATTCTAGGAATTAGCATTCTCCATTTCTATGGTAACAGTGATAAAAAGTTGTTAATAATAACAAAATACATATAGAATAAAAATAAGTAAGCTAAACAGAAAGATGTCTATTGTAAGCTTAAATGTTTTTCCCTTTTTAATGGGAAACACATGGACAAACTTGCACACATGTAAACTTTGGTACAGCACAGATTGATACCTGTGTTATTAGCTTAGTTTGCCAGCAAGTAAAGACAGGTGTGTGATGAATACGTATTTGACCCAGGATAGCTACAGGAAGACTATTAAAATAGACAAATGTATGCAGAGATTGTAGCTGTTTCACAGGCATTTTGCAGAATCATAGATTCATTACCAACTACTAATGAATTCAGGGTACATTAAAATTCTTGGCAATTTTTCCCTGCCAAGAATGGCACAATGACAAAAATACACAGTAGAAACTTCCTCAGCTGCAAAAATTTGCCTAATGCATTTATATTCTTACACAGAAAATAATTTGCTTTACCTCCAGCTACTTTTGATCCAGCTACTAACATAATTTATAGAATTCTTATCTGTACATATATACATATTTATATATTCTCATTGGTTTATAGATCCGTATCTAGAAAAAAAAAAGGTTCTCCTTAACAGGGATTCTCAAATCTCGGTTGTAGTGGAAGGAAAATCACAAATAAATATAATGCAAATCTTACCATCCCCTCCCCTTCCTTAGTGGAAAATGTGTGAAGGTTCCTGATGATAGAGAAGTCTGATCCCATCATCAAATAAACCAAAATCCATTACAGGGAAACAAGGAAGAGCAGGAGGGATGAAGAATAATAAAACCTCATCTTCATGTTAATCTTTGCTTCAAATAAAATCTGAATGTGCAGCAAAGCTCTACCAGCTTTACATAAGAAGGGCTTTTCATTCATTTTCACAGGGTTCTGTGTTTTTCAGGTCCTGACAGAAGAAAAAACACTAAAAGTTGTCAAATATTTCCAGCTTCAGGGTGGAACTGAATGCCTGATCTGAAAGACTCTGACTTAGCAAGGTTTCCAGGGCACACTCAAAAAAATTCAAATAATTTAGAGCCACTGTGTGGGAGATGAAGCATCTAAGTGAGCCAGCAGAAGCGAGAGCAGTCAGGAGAAAGTATTGTCTAAATCAGCTGGAGATAAGACTAAGAAAACACCTACCGCATGTATGCTAGAAGAGGTATAAAAAGCTTTCCTCCAAAGAAAAATGTATTTGGACAAAAAATACAGTGTGAAACGGGACAAAAGCTGCTGAAAGCAGCTACAGTCAGTGCTGTTAGTGACCGTGTCTAAGGGTACGTTCCTCAGGTGCCCACCTTCACCTTCAGCTCCCCATGTCGTCTCGTGCTTTTGCTTCCTACCCTTTTGGGGCCAGAGCCCTACCCTTGCCTTAGATGTCCTTAGGTCGGTACAGAGGTTCACACTTGCTTCAGATTGCATCCCTCTGGGTAATTGAATTCGAAAACGCTTTGCGTACAATCTTTTCTCTCTGATAGACTTAATCGGGTCTAGAAAGAAGAGGCTCCTTTGAGAGTCCCAGCCAGGAGAGTGGCTGGATGACCGCCGCAGCTCCCTGTGAAAAGCACCCTGCTTGCCTTGCACCCCAGGCGCACCACAAAGCTGCTCAATTCAAGGTAGAAAGTGAAATGTTTCGCAACGCGTACTTTTTCGGCATAGTTGCATAAAAACAACAAAGGTATTTGGTTCTGCTGGCTATTCCAGTCTGCAGCTATTGGAAGGGATTGGACAACCAACATCCAGCAGGTCACACTCACGTGAACACGCCAGGGTGGACCTGTGCCGGGCGTAACACCCGTCTGGATGAGCTGAAGGAGACTGGTCCTGACCTGGGAAAAGAGGCTGCGAGCCCTCGGACCAGATTGGTTTTCTCCAACTTTTTGGGTATATAAGCACCAGTGATAGCGTAGCTTGGGGAAGAGTGAAGACTTCCACCTTGCTCCTGCCTTTTCCCATCAAAGAAGTCTCGAGACTGGCTGTCTTGACCTTAGAGATTAAGAAACACCAAAGACTGAAGCCACTGGAGACAGAAGTACGACATCAGAGTCTTGATATTGTCACTTGACTGGTCTGTTTGATTTCTTGCTTTTTCAGCTGTTACCATCTAGATTACCGTGAACTATTTCCCAAACTAGTGCCTGCTTGAAGTTCGGAGGTTTAGCCTGGTTTCTCACTCTATCAGAATATCTCGGCCATCACGGCTATCCCTCAGGTCCCTTACAACAACAGTTGTGACAGTGTAACATAAGAGAAGCTTCATCTGCTTTCCCGACCTGTATCACTGAAAAAACAGTCAGAGTTAACACAACTGGTAAGAAAATGCTGGCAGGCCTGGGGGCCTTGCACTGGCTCTCGGAGCCCAAGCACGTTGCTGGATGTCAACACTTTGTAAAGATAAAACTTGCAGCGGTAACAACTAATTAAACATGTTCAGTGAAGGTATTCTAGTCTCCGCCACTTCCCACCGCGAATCAGTGCTGTGTGCCTCATTTCTCCCTTACAGTTCCCCCGTGAAAGGAAACCTTTCCACTTGTTTCCCTGGGGAGAACACCATCTCCTAAGGAAGGTGCTAGGAAAGGCCGGGGGTAGGGCGAGCCATGGCAATTAATATCTGAACTGTTTGCAACCAGTATTCCGAAGGAATTCAGCTAATTTGGAGAAAGCAACACAAAACTGGAAATAATCACCTTCAGATCGCTTAGTGAAAACATTTCAAAAGGCCATCCAAAATGCTCTTCTGTGAGGAATATAGAACATCATTTAGATGCCATGTATGTCACACTAGTTATTTTGGAAATTCAAGATGGAATTTGCTCTAGTCATAGCCGTACACAAATCAAGATAATTAAAAAATTATAATGCATAAGATATGGGTCTTTCTGAGATGAAGAAAACTAATTTGAAGGGTAATTTTCATAAAAATGAAATAAAGAACAGATTAGAAGATGTGCAATCCATGAAATATTAAAAAGTTTCATTTAGATAGTTGTTATAGGACTTCAAAAAATAAAAAAAGGTAATTCAAAAGATTGACTGGCCTCACAGGTTGGGAGATGCAAAAACATTTAGATTATTAGTTCTGACAGATCCTTCATCTTGTTGTTTCTGCAGCTTTATCCTTTTTCAAAATGTTAATAATTTATTTCTTCACAGACTCTTTTAACTTGTTAAAAATTCCTTGCGTGGAGTCATTTGGATTGAGTTCGTTTACACCCCAAACACGAAAAGACAGAATGCCCTCCCTTTTAGTATTACGGTATAAGCAATGCAAAGTGTATTCACACTACAAGTCCTGGTGTCTTAATTGGCCGATACCCTTTGTCAATTCAGCTAATTAACAAAAAACAGAGCCATGTCATAACCTCAGTGCTGCTTATGTAAAGTATTGAACAAAACCAGACTAACAGGATTGACACAAAAGGTAAAGCAGAATCTGCCATTTATCACTTGTGGGGTTTTTTCCCCAACACTTCTACATTTGCTCTTTCGTACAAGGTGTATGCTTTTGTCCTTGTATGCGCTTCTATCACTCTATATACGCCGATCTGTAAAAAGTATTTATGTTTCTATAGATAATAATCACACCTTAATACTTTACTAGCACATTTTTTCTCCGGAGCAGATGTATTTATTTCAATGATTTACCTTCTTGGAGCACACCATTCTCGGGTGCTTCTTACTAAATATATTTCTTCCATCACTTCTCAGCTGCACTTGTCTCGACATATGAATTCATAATCCCATGCATTAAAAAAATTATATTACATCAGTGCTTTTATTTATAAAAAGAGATTAAAATTGGTACAGAACCGTCTTTTTTCTTCCTGTACCCAGTGCCACCAAGTCTAGATTAATACTGGTACTCCAGCACAGAAACACAGCTACAACTCCTTACATCCTAAGTCTTTTCTCTTTTTAATCAATTTTGCCTTTAGCCAAAAATTGTGGTATTGTAGAAATGAACCTGTCAGATGTAATTTCACTTCTCCAGTTCCTCTGCTGGGAAGCACAGAGCCATGCTGTTCATCAGTGCGGGTATAACTGCTAGGAAGCTCTCCTTGCATGTTTTAATTTAAAAAGAGGGTATTTAAAAAAAAATAAAAATCATTCTGATGAAGAACTCTTCCTCGTGTTCAGAAGGAAAGCAAGATTTCATTACTTAGCTCTTGCAGCATGCTCTGGTCATCCCATTAAACACATGTCCCAGAATGGGACATTTTTAAGCATGCACTGATTCACGTTACCAGAACAATACTTTGCCACGATTGCTTTCCTCGTGTCTTTTATCCCTTCAGCTAAACATCAGTTGTTCACCAACTGAGATCGATTAAGCCTGACCACTGCTGGGGCGAGCACTAGCAATGGAAAGCCCTGGTATGTGGTGAGCCACGGGGTAGGTGGAAGCACAGAGAACTGAACTGACCTGCCAAAAAGTTTGAGAAAACTGCTGAAGTGATTTAGGAATAAAGTCTAGGAGATTTTTCTGCCCGAGCCCAGCCGCTCCCCGGGGGGCAGCACCCACGCTCTTTGCGGAGGTTGCCCTCAATCGGGACTGCGGCGGAGGGGGAACACGGAAAAAACCACAAGAATAACATTGCAAGCTTTTTAAGCTGTTCTCTCCTTTTAATTCTGGGCTAAGTGCATTGCAGGCAGAAACTTGGAAAAATACCGAAGGCTGGTACCTTAGGGCGGGCGCTCACTGCTGTTCTTCGCTTTTCGGCACAGGCTTTCAGCGCTTTGCCAACAGCGCTCTCGCACAGCTTAATCTTTATCCTGGCAAATCTTAACGCATGGGGGTTTAGAGGAATGAGATGTAGGATTTCTTAGCGAGGGCTATGTCATATGTATAGATTTCTCTCGGAGTCCCTTTGAGGCTCCGTATGGAAACAGCGCCGTGCAAAGAAGCAATGGTAACGGCCAGAAGTTGGCTCGGTTTAATCATCCTTAAAGAAAACCGAGACGCCACAGCGTGTACTGAATTACAAGAAAATAATCTTTGTTTACTGGACTAAGGCCTGGAGATCCTTACTTGATACAGAGAATGGAAGCAGTTTTGTGGCGAGTCAGCCAAGAAAAACATCCGTTGCTCAGCGTGGCATCCAGCTAAACTAATCTTTGTTTTCCACAGGAGATGCTTTTTCAATAATTTCTAGGAGCTAAAGGACTTCATTAAAAACCATACAAGCATTGATCCAGATGTTAAGCCTCTTTGTACAATGAGAAGCCCTCTTGGAAAGCAGTAAAGAATAATTGGTTCATTGTTATCTGGTCCTGAGAAAAGAGAAGAATATTGCTTTATTTAGTTAATGTTACTATACAGAGGAATTTATTTCATTGTTTACATACTGATTGAAATGCACTTAATGGTTTTGTGTAATTAAAGTGTAGGTAGACATTCAGATTCAACCTAAATGCCTTATTGTAGCACTACAATTAATTACTGTTGCTAAGTCTGATCCAAAGAGAAGCATAACAGTTATAAGAAGTGAAAGAGGGCTCATTTTTAAATAACCAATGCTAAGAAGAAGTAATATTTCTCAGTTGTTCCTTGTAGACTTTCTTTAGTCCTCATTTTTATATTACTTTTCTATGAGCTTTAAGCCTGGCAAGTTATAATCTTGTAACAATATTTCTTAGAAGGGTAAACACCTAAACTGAAAAGTAATCTGGTTCACGACGCCAGAAAAATTTGTAGCATGTTAATCTCTCATCACTGAGTGCTGTATACGCCTGGCAATGCCATTTTAAATATGGTCTTAATAACCTGTTGCCTGTTGCCAATTTACTTAGACTTAATAAACTCTGATTAAGGAAGAAATGAATTCGAAATAAACCTGTCTCTGAAACCCAAGCACTGGGTATCTATAAAAAGCAACTGTTTGGGGGCAATTTGTTTCAGTGTCTCAGCAAGTTAGTCTCTTCCTGCTCCATTAGTGGAGATTACTGTTAATTTTCAGGGGAGTTATGCTTTGATCTCCACTTCCCTTTGGGTTTGGGGCATCTTCCTCAACCTTCCCTGCAAAGCCACACCACTTGGCTACACTGCTTGCAAAGGAGCTGAGCAAGCAGGCACCTCACGCCTGGTCTGTTAAAGTCAGTAGAATTATGACAAAATCATTCTTCGTGTTATTTTTTTAAATGAAAAGAAAAATCAACACTACCACGTTACACATCAGGCTTTGATGAACGTCTCGGTTCCCGCTGTGCTGCCCTGATTCTTCCTACGCTATCTTCCAGCTAACTTGCATCAATGGTTGTGTCCATAAAACACACCATCTTGCTCTCCCGGCTCCTAAAATACTTCACGCTCGTGCTGCAATTGTTAAACACTGGAGCCCAATGTTTAGCCTCTCACCCTCTGCAGCGTTAGAGATGAGCATTCAAAAATCAGGGACATAGTGTTCTTCAGAGAGGTTTTGAAATTTAATGACGTGACATGTCCTGATGAGAAACATTCCGATCCCACTCTATTCACGTGACTAGAAAAAAGCCATCATTCCTGCGTTCCCCACAGACAGCAAATTAAATCTGTTCGTAGCAGTAAGTCCTCCTCCATTTTCGCTGCAGACTCGGCACAGCAGTGTACAAAGGCGAGGAAAGCAGGTACCCCGTGACTGCAATTCGGATGATGCGAGACTCCACTAAGCATTTCTTTGTAGGTCTCTGCCATTACAAATGGTCATAATTAATGGTCTCTTTCCATTTCTGGAGACTTCCAGAAAGGCTGGAAATGAAGCGAGGAGGAGGCAAGGGGACCGCTGAAGCTTGCACAGTGAGCGTGCAAGACTCTGGCATTCGTGGTGCCTGACCTCAGAGACAGGGCTTCACCACAGGCGCGTGTTCATGAAAAAAGCCAGCAGCCTGCGTTGGTCCGTAGATTCCTCGAGTAGGGGAAGTTTTGCCTCCGCAGCTGATGCCAGGTATCTGTTTTCCTCTGGGGTATGGCAAATAAAGCAGGTTTTGTCCTATCATCTGGGCAGCAAACTTCCACTGCTAGTGTACTAGCGTGCTTAATTCTGAAATACGCTGTTCATCTTGGTTTCTCTCAGCCGCAAGAGTTAATGGATTGTTTCTATCAAGGAAAATAATGTTTTAAAATCCTAATTTACTGTGATCTTCAGTTGCTACAAAGAACTGAACTGAAGTCAAGTGAGAGAAGGTATTTTGACATGAAGAACAGACCATGAATAGTAATCGTGTCTCAGCTATGCAACCTACAAAATATTAATTGGGGTAGTGGTTGCAGTAGAAGTTAAGAATTAGCTGTTTTAATTTCCTTGTGACACAAGCAGACAAAAAACCCAGGTGAAACATCCAGAATGCAACCATGGCAAATTGCTGCGCTCAGTCCTGTTGACAAGTAAAGAAGGGTAAGAGAGAGGATTACAGGGAAAGAAATGGGCAGCAATTCAATTATCCTGAATCCTGATAGCATGACAGAGTCTTCGGCAAGAACAAATGAACCCAAGTTTTATGGTTCGTGGTTAGAACGAGGCAGCAGCTGCTGCTTTCTGCTGGGCCCCTCCCAGCTTTCATGAAAACAGGGGCAACAAATTTGGGGGTTGTCTCACATATGTGCCTTGATCCTAAGTACCGATTCCTTTGGTAAGAAAATGACAAAGTCAAAGCAAAATGTAACTGAAACAGTGAGGACTGGAACCAGAAAAGCTGCACAAGTAAAAAGTGGTATGCTTCAGAAATCAAGAAACGATTTGAAACTTCTCTTAGAAAAAAAGATAATGAACCAGAAGCAAAGGCAAAGAGTAGCTGGGCAGTTCTTGATTATTTTGCATTTCTAACTAAAAATGAAAAACATGAACCAGTGGTGAATACCTTAAGCGTTTTATGTATTATGTACGAGCTATAACAGATGAAAAAAAATTGTCCAGCAAAATAGTTGATGTTAAAGAAAAATGTTTGGGTTCACGTTAGTAATTCCTACACAGAGATCCAATACAGTGGAGGATGATATTTTAGTTTATAAAAATAACTGAATTGATCTGGTAGCTAAACCCCACTCTAACTAAACCTCTCATAACATTAGAAATAGGTGTCCAAGGATTTGGTTATATGTTTAAACTTTTTTCTAAGTCAATTTCCCAAAGATTGAGGTTTTCTCAGAACTGATAACCAAACCACATTTCTTGGGAACTGTTTTGCAACGGAACAGAATATGGATACAAGTGAATTAAAGCATATCCTGCATCAACTCTCTACTTACTAAATATGTCTCTTCCTTTTTTTTTTTTTAATTTAAGGAGATAAGTCTTGTCTGTTTTCAGACACGTAAGATTCATGTGCTTACATTACTCACTTTTTCCTCAATCAAGCCAATTAAAGAAAATCCTGTAAATGCTTTGCTTTCTCCAAGAAAGCGACAGGAAAAGTCACTTTAAAAATTATCTCCTCCTTAGATATCTACATTTATCCTTTTCACTCCTCTGCATTTTTTCAAATCCTGGAATTCGAGCTTAACAAATTCTATTTGGATACAACACAGTCTTATTTTTAGATAATGTGGGACAGAGAGCACACATTAAACATTCATTAGGATAACCCGTGCTTTCGGTGAGCTTGAAGGTGCTCAGTGGTAACAATGGGCAGATAGGGAGGTCATCACAAGAGAGCAGCACCAAGCCTCTCTAAGAGGGCTGAAGATATTGGAGCATCCTAGAGGTGACATTTGAATTCCTGGATTATTCAGGCCACAAAACCTGAACTAACAACCCCTTGTTACATCTTGTATTAATTGTTTTCAACACAAAGGGAAAAGTTACATCTGCAGAAATTATTCTAAACATAGACTTATAAAAATTATTTTATAAATATTAAACTTTTTTCATAAAAGAAAATAGACCTTCTATAACTAGTAGTTGCACCTAAGTAATCCCCTCTCCACCTTCCCTAGCCCATACCTATTAAGCAGGAGATAAACAATTTGCAGTGCTACTTTGCCCCTTGGAGCTTGAATTGAAGACGTTAGGCACTGGAGCAACGTCCTCACTGTCAGATCACTTGTGAACTGCACAATTAGCATTTGCCGATGGTGAAACCTACTCCACATTTATTTTTAAAGGGCTTTTAGAATGACTTTATTCAGAAGACTGGAGAGCCTAATGGTGGCTCCCACATTGACAAGCAAACTACTTGGATTGCATGCAATCATTTCACGGTGTTTTCACCTAGCTTTTATTGCCTCAGTTTGCCTTTATTACTATTTTGGTCACCAAATTACTTGCGAATCAACATTAGTTCAAAATAAAGAAGGAAGGAAAAATAAACCCATCAACCAGCCTACCCATCTTGAAATAGATTAATTAAACCAGGACATTTCCACACCGAGAAGGAAAATCAATTGTTAACCTGGTCCTTTCTTAATAATGATTGGGAAATGTCTCATTGTATTTGTAAGATTCTAGTCTTCAATATACTTATGTCACTACGATTATTGTTATTGAGTAATTATGGGCAGGCACTGAAACTACCAACAGAAAATACTGAAACCTTCAGTCCCATAGCATGTTAAATCCTTGCCCAATTTGAGCACATAAAACTTCAGCAAGTTATCCAAACCTTTCAAGCTAAGTAGGTACATTTTCAGAAGAGAAACATTATTTACTGTCACTTTGAAGGTGATCGCAGAAACATCCAGCATCTTACAGAATAGCTATAATATATAATTAAATAAGTTTGGAGCATGTATGTATATTTTTTAAGGAAAATCAGCATGTTCTAGCACTGCTAAGAATCCTGAAACAAACTTGCTTTTTTGTAGGGAGCATTTAAAAACTTCAGACTGGCAAGAAATGCCTATTTTCTGGAAGCTCAGAAGACCATGTATGAGTGTTTTTCAAGGATTTCAAATATGACACTCACTACATTGCATACTCTTCTTGTTCGAAAGAATAAACCTAAGCTAGCTGACATAAGTTATCTGCAAAAGTCCTATGGATAATTGTTTCTAAAAAAGACAAGGCAACATTTTAAAAAATAATTTGAGAATTATTTCCACAGCATAACAGTGTTGATGGACACATTTCAATGGGATGTGAAAAAAAAAGAAAAAAAAAAAATCTTTGAAGGGCAATGACTTGAACCCCTGCTTTTTCAGACATTAGAAACAGGACCAAATAAAGCTGTAAAACTTTGTGTAAGTATATTCCTCTCCTGGAGGAGGAAAGTTTTGATTATTCAACATCCTTCTCCATCTCTCTCTGCTTTGCCTCCGCTTCTGGAACCAAACACTTCCTCCTGCAACAAATTCTCTTAGCTTACCTGCCCCAAAGGACAATTGGCACCAAAAAAATAAAAGCTAGAGATGGTTATGGCAGTGACCAACCACACAAATTGAACTTCAGTTTGCTTTACCTCGATAATGCTTGTGATTTGCAGTTCTTTCAATACGTGATATACTGAAATGTGTGAATCTCTCAATTTGAAAAAGTAACTATACTTTATTCCAAAACTTGTCTCATTTGAAGATGACCATTTTAACATTATACATTTTTCTTCTGAACTGCTTTTGCTATACATATTTCTCAGAAACAGATGTTTGTGAAAGGCTTATCTCCTAGTAAAAACACAGACATTTTAGACAGAAGTAAAAAATACAATGTCTGACATGTATCACATCACTCTGTGAAACATCACACACATTTCAATAAAGAAAGGATGTACATTTTAATGATACTCTCTGTATATGTTCTTTAGGAAATCCTGTGTAACAGTTCCCACAAAGGCATTATTTCGATTTATTCATCCAAAGATTATTGAGCCAGCTCAAAAGAAAGATGGACTTTATGATAGAAAATTTCCAATTGTTGAGTGCAACTTTTCAGCCAAATTACTGATGCTTAAAAATTTTCTAATAAAAAGACTTTTCTTTTTAGGAAAATAGTAATTTTCTTATTAAAAAGCATTTTAGATAGTTAAGTATCAGCCACCTCTCTCATGAGCACTGTTCAATTAATTATATGCAATGTGATATACGGTGACAAAATGTAAGAGTACACTATCATCCTTTCTTGGAAAGATCACTACACTGAGGCTGATATTTTCAGTGGCAACAGCTTAATCGACATCATCTTGGGCAAATGAAGTCATGAACTTCAGGAAAACAAAACAGAATGATTGCATTAAACAGTAAAGAGCGTAAGGAATATTTTATCAAAATCCAAGGTTTTTTTTGGTATGTTGTCTAGTTCATTAGTGCACAGTTTTGAGCCAAAGACCGAAATAAGCAGCACCCTAAAGAGGAAAAATACACTCCTTTACTCTAGGTCAGGTTCTCTATGAATTTCAGGGAGAATAACTTGGCAGAAGAATAATGTTCAAACATTCACAATTTTCACATTTTCATTTCTCTTGCTGTCTCAGGGACCCTTCTTTTAATGGTCAAAAGCATGCCTGCAACCCACCAGCACACAAAGGTTAGCAGAGCTCAGGAAGAGCCTCAAGGCAGCATCAGACCATGATTTTTTGGGCACTGAACAGTGATGTCTCTGGTAGCCACTCACCAGGAGGGGGATCCTTCTCTTAAATACAAAGATCCTTAAATACTTGCATCCTTCTCGAATAGATTTGTCCACCAACCACATTAAAGGTCCCTAATCTGTTGCTGGAGAGTTGCCTTTTCAGAAATTTGGGAGTCCATTCAATGTGTGGGTCTGGACATGTTCACTTCTTGTGGCACAAGATTTTATTTGAAGGTGTGTTCAAAAACGTAAGAAACAGCATGGCCAGAGTCCAATATCTACATACTGTCTGCGATTAGACTTTCATCTTCACCACTTCTTTATTAAAAAAACAGAAGAATAATATGCTTAAAAGTAATGAAAGAAGATTAAGGGACTGAACAAACATAAAGAAAACAAAATTGGTTTTGTAATTTGTAAAGCGTGCCAGACTGTAACACTAACAGGCAGTTTAGAAACGCTTATTAATACAGGAAGAGAGAGACAGGAAGAAAAAAGGCTAGATCTAGAAAGGCTGTGGATATAATTACGGGTGTCCCCAGACTCTGACATACTAGCAAATTTTGAAACTCATTCCTAATGAAGATCCTTATAATGAAACAAATTCATGAAATCTGCATTGATATTATTGCAGGGATGAAATTTACTTAGAAGAATTATTTCCATGCCAGTCAGTTTTTCCAATTTAATTTGGAGCAGCCTGAATTTACTGATAAGTACAAAATCGATTGATTTCTGAAGATCACAGCTTGTAGTGAACAGCATTGTTCTGTCTGGATAACGAATTTGCCATTATTTCTGTCACGTGCTTGGTGGAGTTGGATCAATGCAGCTTCAAGCAAGAGCCTTGACTCCGGACTTTCCTGCGGAGCTCTCGAGACAGGCTGCGTGCCCGATGCAAGGGGCTGATGGCCACGCTCTCCGGCTGGTACCACAAAGCTCTGTCTGCAAGTAGGGGCATGCTATTTCTTCACAGCCACAAACGATATGAGCAGATTTGAGCTTTCCATAACTAACCTGGCCTTTTAGATTTCTAGCCTTTTCGATTACCTTTCGAAGTGTTTTTAGGTACAAAAGTAAACGCAAAAGTAAGAGGCTAAATAAAACTGCGTTAAGTTTTGTTTTGAGGAAGGATGCTGTTCTTTGTGCTTAGATCATTGTCACCATTAAACTGGAACCCCAGGCCACTTCTGGTTGGTACAAAGTGATAACTGCTGATAACTGTCAGAATCCAAAGGAAACCAACTAACCCTTCCCCCATCTCGCTTCCAACAGGAAGAAATAGTATTGGGAATCCCTTCATAGGTCAGGGATTCTACCACAGTAGATTCAGGGAGCCACATCACTCAAAACCCAAGTCATGCAAATACCACAGAATGAAGTGAAAGCCTCCAAAAGTGGCTGAGTGATGAACAACCCTCAAGCTATTGAACACCCCACTGATGACAATACCCAGATATAGGCCATTTGTAGCCTACCTCCAGTGTCTAGCAAGGCAATGGTAAGCTATCACTGTGTTCCTGTATGCCATTAACTGCACTGTCAGAGGTACACTCCTGAAAAGTGCAAGAGAAAGAATGCTTTTTTTACCTTTAAAATGCAAACCAAAACCAGAAACCAAACCGTGCACTCTTTTCACCTATAGATCTGCACAGAATTCAAACGGGTACCATTAGCTAAAGGAGTAAAAATCTCTCTAAAGAAATCCATCTCTATATTGAAAATTATTTCTTTTTCCAGATGACAGAGACTGAAAGCAGTTAAAAAGCATTAACTAGAACATATTCATTTACAAGCAGTATTTTCTAGCTTTCAGAAATATTCTTGATTACGGTTCGACCCTCCATAGTAGGAGCAGACATGTTGTAAATTGTTGGGGCAGGGTTATAAATATTATCTTTCACTTATTCGGTACAATTAGCTCCTATTTCAGGCTGCACACACAGACACATGTTCATCTGTAGCCTGCAAGCAGTCATCCTGACACCCCTCTGCCTTAGCTCATCAGCTGTGGTTGATGCTCGATTCACTTGCCAGTGCCCTATTGCCACTGCAGTTGTTTCGGTTATTACAACAGGCTTTCCAACAAAGAAGAAAAAAATTCATCTGACACATATTTCAAAGAGAAAAGCACATTTGTTACCATAAGAAATACAAATACCTCCTCTACTTCAGACATGTAAGCTGAATAAGCCACTTTCTTCACTTGACGTTGGGAACTGTGGCCAGAAGGGGTATTGATTGCCCTGCACACACAAACACTCCAGTGTTGGTTTTAACAACTGTCAGCCTGCTTCACCTCTCATGCTAATGTATTTAGCAAAACCCAATCTGCAGTCTGCCATTTACACAAGCGCTGAACATTCACTATTTTAAACTCTCGTTCCATCGCATTTATACGGTTACCTACGTAGTCCCCCTTACGGCACGCAGACTGCTGTATCCCTTCAGATTTCTGAAGCAGGGAGAAAAAGCCTGAGGCAAGGATTTTAACGGGGCTTTAGCTCCTTTCCCTTTTATTGGAAACCCAGCTTCATCGCTGCCTCCGCAGCGAGCCTCTAGATGCAGCTGCTGCCGAGCATCGGCGCTCTGGGACGGCGGTCCCCCCGCCCTTCCTGCTTTACAATGGAATGAGTCCATCGGCTGCATCATGCAGAGGCTGCTCCCTCGCAGCGACACCGCGCAGGGATGGCCCACCTCTCCCGCGACCTGCTGCTGCTCGCAACCCGGCGCCTTTTTCTTCCGGGGCCCTGTGACAGAAGTAGCGACATTTCCAGAGAACGATCTGCCCTGCGCCGTTGTTTCCGGAAGCGTATGGGCGATCAACTTCTAAAGCAGGGAATTATTTATAAAACAATCATTGTGAGGGCTGAGGATTCAGTAATTACTCAGTGTAATTAGTCCCCAAAGTAGTGCGAGACTGTTCCCAGGTGATCCAAGCCGTGGAAACACGACAAATGCCTGAAAGAAAATCTTTCTCTCTAGAAGAGATCGATTAGGGCAAACAATCACTGTGGGGAGGAAAAAAAAAAATAAAGGGGTGAATGTAAAAGGCAGACCTATGGAATTTCAAGTTATTCTCCTATCTTTTTTGAGTCCTCTGTCTCAGCTAGGAGCAGCCGACACCTGCCATAAGGTGAAACAAGTGCTTTTGCTACGGCAGCAGTTGAATAGCACAGAACCTGGTATAAAGTTAGACGTTATGGAACCAGAATAGAATGGCTTCGTGCCCCTGAATACTACTGCTATCTCCTCTTCAGTGGGCAGCCACCAGCTCACAGATTTTTAAAAAATGTTTTTTCCATGTGAAAGCCTCATTCCAAACATCTCAGCAAAGAAAGGATTCATCATGGAAGAGACTGTCCAATATTATGTTTGGTTTTTAATTAAAACATGCTCTCCTCCTCTTTCTCAGTATTTATGACAAAAGGAGCATCAGACAAAGCACTTTTTCCCCCTAACAGATGAAGACAAATGGTAAATTTTCCTTGCCCCATCACTGGAAAAATATGGCAAGTGGAACTTGTGAGTGTCCCGAGGGCTGCTAACTCCAGGCCTCCTGGGATGGTCGCTCTGTTCGGGGTAATGCCTGCCAGGCGAATGCAGGGCATCCACCCTCCCGAGAGCGGACACAGCAGAGCACTTTTAATCCCTCGTTCCTTCTCAAATCAGTTTCTGGTCTCCCGTTTGCTCCGATGTAAGTCGGCAGCAGAGGTGAAGCTTCTCCACCATGGCACCTTGCCCCTCCCAGACTGCACCCACCCTGTCAAGACACCCGAGTTAAGGGCTCAGCGAGCAAAAATGCTCTGTCGACAGGCAAAGGAGACATCATGCTTTCCGCTGCTGGGATGGTGAAACAGCACCCGAGCAGATGAATCACAGTGAAATTTGGGGGAAAATGTGTTTGGGAAAACATATTTTGTCTTAAGCGTAGATACCGGCACTTAGATGAGTCACACCCCATTATTTTCAAATCAATAATCTGAACTCATTACACGCAGGATAGACATCATCAGCTCTCAAGGTCTTGGCAGAAATCTGAACCCAGTGTGGGACTTGCTGTTAACTTTACGCATTTTTGATCACTCCCTCGGGGAGCTCATACACCAACGGCAGCCAAAGAAGGTGAGAGGGCTGCGAGAGTCCCACAGCAGGAGCCTCTCTGCACCGTGATGGAGGGAGATGAGAGGTTCAGGGGCTCTTTACGCAATATTGGCCACCAGAAGGGGAAAATGCATTTCCCAGGGCAATACTTCACTTGAATACCCAAAACATGTCTGAACTCAAGACGAAATAATACTACAGTTGACTAGGATTGTATTAAAACCTAAACCTTGACAGCTTGGTCCATTGCTTCAAGAGTTCTATGTTTGTATTTCTATGTTTGGATTTACTTAAAGAGCCTGCAGGTCTGTACTTCATCACAGTTCACAAGCAAGGTAGAAACTCAAACAGGAACATGTCCTTGCAGGAATATTATTTAATCTGAAGTGCAACTAATAAAAAGTCATATTCTACCCTTTTCCCTCTCCTCTCTCTCTTAAACACCTTATTTGCTACAGCCACAGGTATTTAGAAAGAAAAATCAGGGCATCATATAATGATTCACAGCCAAGCACAGCAGAAACATTAATCATTCACATCTTTAACTCTAAAAGCATATAAGCTTCCAAGGAAGATCAGTCAATGAGATGCATTTATACTGTAGCTGGAAATCAAATTTAGAAATAGAACATCCTGAACTTCTGACCAGAGAACAAAGTATATGAAATGCCCCAGAGCCATTTTCAAGGAGTCCAAACACACGGCTTGTGATGAGAAGAGGTATCCTTTCATATAAGCAATCCTACTGGCAATTCAAGTCCTGATTCAACTGACAAAAGTCATATGCAAGTAATGAGCAGAGGACAAGGCACACTAATATGATATTTTTGCATGTGTAGTAGCATTTTGTAAGAGTCCATAGTCTGGAAACTTTTAAAGAAAACTCCCTTCCCTGTTTAAGAGTCAGGGTTTCATTGTCTGCAGTGGGGATGCAGTGACACAGGCTGGTGCCCACGCAACCAGGGCTTTCACTGGGAATTCAGTGCGTCCTTTTCACCATTCTGTATCTCCCTTTATATTCTTCACAAGAAAATGAAGTCCTTTCATACTCCTCTATAAAAAAATAATGCATTTAATTTCATAAAAGCAAAACATTTTCCTATTGGACAAGCTGAACTTCTGCGTAAATTAGAAACAAGTTTGTTAAACTCTTACAGATATCCCAATTATACAAAATTCAATAATAAATATTAGGGAGAAGGAAACAGAAAAGGTGATGGCAAGAGGCTGTCACAAAAAAAAGTTTTTTGTTAAGAAGAGTTTAGATTCCTTTTATACAGGGAATTTGCTGATTAAAAACAATTTGAATGTATTTATAATTAAGTGCTATTTGCATTATTTAAAGTCAAACAATCTGAAAAAAATTCTAAAAGTCCTCTTCACTTTTAGGTTTACCGTATCAGTAAGTGAACATCGCATGACTCGTATTTGAACTCTAAGGCTATTCTATTTAGTTGTCCCGACAGGACCAGCATCTTCTGGGAAAAAAGGCAGTATAGGAAGATAATTTTAGTGATAGGGGAAGATTGTATTATATTTTTTGTGACTCTTTTGGATTATACACTAGAAACTGAATCAGGGCCAATGAAATTAAGAGCAAGTTTGAGAAGCAGTAGCACAGAAGCTGGCAGCAAGCTCAGTTTTGTGGCTCAGAAGCCTTGGGAGCGTATTTTTCATTTCGGAACGCGTTTGTTGGTATTCCTGAAGCAAACATTGCCTGGAAACCTTGATGCTCTGGATACTGGGGGGAGGGTGAGGGTTGCTTCTTTTTTGGAGAACTCCCCATTATCTAGGAATCTTGGTTTTTGACCAAGCTTGGTTTTTTTCCACACAGCAGCGCACATACAAGGCAGCATCCCAATAAAATGGCCTCACGCGTTCCGCCGGAGAGGGAACCTTCGCTTGGCGTTCGTGCACGGGCACCCCCACCCACCGA
>NW_010544245.1:9150-21587 GCF_000687285.1 Phaethon lepturus | reverse complement strand
TTATTTAATTATTTGATTATTTTAATTATTATTTTAAGAATAAAAATATTTTATAAAAAATAGTTATCTTAATAGTTATTTCTTCAGTTTCAGTCTCTATCAGTCTTTCTCTGACAGGCATTAGACTGGATTGGCTAAGATGGTGGCACCCAGGGTCCCAAAGCAAGTCCATAGCACTCTCTCTTGCTGCAGAAGACATATGCTAGGATTCATAACACCAGAAGCTGCTCTACTCCCTTACTTGTTACCAAGTGCAGTTTCTGTTGCCATTTTCAGTGTTTGGCCTCCGCGGAGCATGCCAGCACACCTTATGCAAAAACAATATGACAAGTACCTAGAAAAATGTTCTCCAGAGCCACTACTAGAGAGTCAAAATGTGCTATATACATTAGCACAGGTCATCCTGAAAGCCAAACTCTGACTTGGGAATATGCAACAAGATAAATTTCTTTAGCAGTAGCAGTATTAAAAAATCCTGTAAGCAAATTAAGAACAAAGCTATACAATTATAATCTCTTGCACCTAATATTTCAAGCAGGAGAAAAATGGAAATGTAAACCTTTTATTAGTACCAGCAATGAGAACTGAGATTTATTTCAGGCATGCAATGTATTATTGAAAGGTTGTACAGAATTTAGAGATAATGTATGATATGTGTGAGGGGTGATATATTTTTATTTAATGAGGAAGTGGGTGAGAGGAAGGCAGCAGAAAAATGGTGTTCATTTAATGAAGGTACCCTGGGACAAAAGCAAATGATACTTCCATCAGGCAGGACTTGAAGGACATTGAACAGTGAAAAATATAACTCAGGAGATGATCTAATTTATCTCACTGGTGATAAAATGAACATGAAAACTATTTCTAACTGGCAGATAATTCAGATCTGAGGAATGTATCTTACATATAATTTAAAAGGGGAATTTGCACTGTTATTAATAATAATAACATTTTACTTAAAAATTCAGGAACTTACTGCTCTCTAGTGTAGTTTTCTCAGATTGTGGAAAGTTGTCTGTGAAATGTGGAGCCATTTTAATGTTTCAGCTGGGACAGAAATGTTGTTTTCTTTTTTCCAAGACACCAAAGTAAGAGGCAAGAAGGGTAAAAAGTTTTATCAGAAATCTGAGTTTGTTATATAGACACTTGAGACAGCTGTGTTTTTCATTCTCTCTCTAACAACTTGGGTTGTCACAATTGTCCATTTCTGCCAGAGGTGCCTGTAGCCACCTTGTCTTATACCTTCCTACGCTACTCTCTTATGAACTGTACAGAGCTGTATCAGGCCAAAACTTGCCTAAGTGACAAGGGTTACCTATATGCCTGTAACTAGATTAACTTCCCAGGAGCAACATTGTGTAGCAAAATACAGAAAAACTAAAATGAAAAAAATCTCTCAGCTCATAATGGGCTTGCTAGTGCCGCCCTGTTCTCTCCAAAGTCTGCTCCAGTTTTTTTTTAGCTGGAGTTTCAATTTTCAAATGATGAGGCTCATATAATTTCTACTTACATTCTATTATGCCTTTCAAACATTTGTCAAGGAGACTTTTATAAAGTTTTTCTTGAGTAAGAACTCTCCTGTTCTTCATTTTATCCTACCTGAATATACCTCTTCATCTTTCTTCAAATATTTTACTGTATCCTTTCTGCTTTTAGATTTCAGATTATTGTAGTTTTTAGCTTTTGTATGACCTGGGTGGTCATTCTCAGCTCTTAGTCACTCTCAAGATTATATTTCCCTAACACTAGTTGCACCTTTCCATGAAATCTCTCCAGTTTTCCTATTGCTTTCTAGATATAAATTCACCAGAATCTTTATAGATGTGATGACACTATGGCATGAAAAATGGGATCAGCCTGACCCTCATGGGGTCTCTGGGTTGCTCAGACTTCTTTTGGCAGACCTTGAGTGAATGTCTTTCATATTTGGCTGTGCATTACCACCTCATAGTAGAATTTTGCAGCCACCTAGTCCATTTTCTGGGTTCCTGGTGGCTTTGGTCTTCTCTTTGTGGAGAGAAAGGTGCAGAGACCTAGCACCTGAGATCCTGACACTCTTAGTTCCATTTTGGCAGGATTGTCTCAAATCTTAGTTTCAGGTGAGTATTGCTGACTTCATGGTACATTTCATAGATAATTCTGCCTGAAGCTCTCTACCTTTGTCTTTTGCTTCTTCCTTTGTCTGCTTTGCAAAGTGCACTGAGAGAAAAGGTAAGGTAAGGTATTAATCTTGTGAAAAGCTGGGCAGTGACTGCTATTCAGAGGGCATTGCACTAACACTAGGGAAATGTTGAAAAGGCCTTTAGGTAGGATAAGACCTATGGATGACAGTTCTTTCTTTAACCACTGCTGTGTCAGTGAGAAAGTCCTCCCATGGGTTATCAAGACAGATTTTCCTACTCCTTCCTCTCTCATTTTGCTATGGGGAAGTAATGCTATTAGCCAAACACAGCACAAATGACGCTTGTCCTTAGACACCTTAAAGGTAGGAAGCCAGAGTCACAGGGCAGTAGGAATCATTTATTTCATGTGGAGCAGAGCATTCTACCTAGTGGCCTAGGAACGGTTCAAGCCCATGGAGTCTGGGCTTGAGCTTGGAGAGCTTGGGCTTGAGCTTGGTGAGCTTGGCCCCTGGCCAGCCCACCACCTGCTTTCCCAAGGAAGTTCTGTGCAAATGGCTCACAGCCCTGTCTCTGCTGTAGCAGTCAGGCTAGACCAGCAGAGGTACAGCAGGGGGTGGGTACAAGGTGGAATGGGGATGGCCGTGGGTGGGCGAGGGCTGTGACCTCATGACTGTGAAAGCTGGACCACAGAAAGAAGGAGGACTGATATTCAGAAATACTCAGTAGATGGCAGGATCAGGCCCATCCTGCCTAGGCAAGGGAATATGAAATCATATCAAATGTCTTAAGAGAGCTTAGAAACTGAAGAAAATTGGGTTGGTGGTTGGATTTTATGGCTAATGTGTGTACCCAGAAGATAGGGGCAGAGCTAGGTATGAATGACATTTACAAAATGTTCTTTTCGTTTCTTTTTGACTTCTGAGAAATGTCTGTTGGAGAGTTGGATATAGTCATACACCAAGAGAGAATGTTGAAAGACTTCAATAAAATATCTCAAATAAAGTAGGCTGTCCTAAAATTCAGTGGAATATACTGCACATTATGAAAGATGTAAGAAGCAGTCAAATTCACACTCTTGATGGGAAGCTATCCACAAAAAGAGAAGAAATTGGATGAAGCACACAGGGGCTAGGATTCCCTTCACAAAAACTGTTCAAAACTCCGTTGCCTGAAGTGTTCACAAGTAAAGGGAAAAGGTGCAGAAGAGCTGCCTGAAACATACTAGGTAAAAGGGTTTAAAGTCAAACTGAAGAGTTAAAAAAGCTGTACAGCTCAAACCAAAGCAGTAGAGGCAGGTACTAGAGTAACTGTATGTGACTTTCAGGATAGATAATATAGCTGAAAACAGAGAGCTCAGCTGTGGTACTGAGATGCAGGGAACATCTCAAGATTCAAAACTACATTTAATTTGTAGAGAGAAAGAATGAGCTTACAAAATGATCCAAAGGAAAAATAAAGTGAATGGCTGTGCTCCAGTGGCAAATTTTAAAGAACAGGACATTACAAGAGAAGAGACAACCAGTAGATAAAAGCATGGGGAATAAAAGGGACATGTCTGTTAATAATACTTAGCTGTTTTGCCATCAGAGAAACTCCACGTGACTCTGTGAAACAAGTGGGTATGAGCTAATGCTTATAACATCCCTGTGAGGAAAAGGGTGCTCTCATTTGTTAGATACAGCAGATGAAGCAACTTACCCATGGCCACACTTCTATAGCTATTGTTAGATCTCACTACCTTCTGCCTCCATATCCTCTACTCTAGGCCATAGTTCCCATACTAAATGAATCTGTGCACAAAACACTGAATTTACATCAGAAAAAAACCCAGAGTTGTTCCAGCTGGTTCACACTGGCACAGAGAATCTAAAAAAAGTCTGGCAACCACAGAAAATCAAAAGGACTAGAAATATCTAAATATCTTATTCACTTAGGAGACCAAACAAGAAGAGATACTTACAGTTTGTGGAAAAAAAAGTAAGTGTAGCTTGGTGACATTTTTTCCAGGATGGACATAGAACACAAAAGCACCAAAACATTTGTTCTGCAGAGCTGAACTGGACCACAGGAAAAACAGAAAACATGTATTTATGATGAAAAGGAGAACTGAGTGGTGCACAGATGTTTCTAATCATCATCTTTACTCATTTGGCAAGCTGAGTGTGACTTTACATTGAAAGAGAGAAATATAGTGAAATGAATTGCTGTTCAGAGAAAGATACGGAGAGAGTGACTGGGAATACAAAGATCATGACTGGGAAGAAAAGTGTTCTGAGAATTTAAAACACATAGAAAGTCTATGCTCCCATTATTTCCCTTTCACTTATGTATGTGCTTGTGTATACACATATGCACCTATATATGCATGTATATGTATGTGTGTCTGTATTTCACATGAGAAATGTTAAGGGCTAGGAATTAATTTTCTTCAATTTTTGTCATTATTCTTTTGCTAAAGATGACACTGATGCAGAACACTTGCAGCCAAGAGGAAATGTTGAGGTCCCCTAACTGGATGTGTTTTGATTTGGAGCAGTGAGTCTGGGCCCTTCTCTAATGCTTAAATGTTAGACAGTTTTTCTTTCCAAGACTTGTGCTTACTAGTGCACAAATAATTCTACCGACTCATTGTTGCATGTTTGTAGTAATCCATAAAATGAGATTAATTTCTGCAGAGCCTTGTTTTTGTGAATGCTGCTGCTTTAGGACTGCTTCTCAAGAATCTCTTCCTTATGTGAAAAATTGGATGGTTCACAATCCATATAAATAGACGCATTCATGTGTGTTCTGTGCAAGGATTACAGGGCTAAGGCCTTAGAAAAGTTTTTTCTCTGGAAGTGTAAGGATCAAAATTTGCCTGTAGTTAGTAAGCAACTAGCTATGAGGCAAAACAGAAAAAGTTAAATACTAAAAGCGTACAGGTGATCTCTTTAGCATTCATCTATTTATCTTAGTACCACAGCTCCCAGGTAAAAAACCCATAAGCATATCTAAATCTTGCACTGAATCCTTTCCTATACAGTTTTCCACAATGAATGGCCACGCAAAGTCAGACACAGACAGATGGATAACTGTGTAGATACTAAAACCTGTGTTTCCTACATTGTTGTAATTTCTACAGACAGAAGACTGGTCTTAAAATGTGAGTTGGAGAAGGTGAATAGGGCATGGATGTTCTCTGTCTCTCATAACGGAGAAAGCAGAGCATCAAATGGAATTATCAGGTGGCAGGCTAGAAACCAAACCAAATAAGGCAGTGTATTTTTCACACAACTCTTAGTCTGTAGAACTCATTGCCACAGGATATGGTGAACACCGAGTATGTAGTTGGGTTTAGAAAATACTCAGACAAATTAATGTTAAAAAGAAATAAGTCACCAGGGTATGTTATACCAAAAATATCATTGTAGTTCAGGTAGTCCTTGAGGCCCAGATTGCTGAATGTTGCCAGAATATGCTGGGAAAGTATTCTATAGACTTGCTCTGTTTTTATATTCCTTCCATCAAATTTACTGATTACCACTGTTGAAGACAGATTTCTGTGCCGGATGGACCTTTGTTCTGGTTTAGTATGGCTGGTTTGATACTCTCAGAGAAATTTTGCTTACAATGTTTAATCTAATGTTTACTACTTGCAGTAGTTAAATAAACCATTGTTTGTAAGTATTTTCACAGTAGAGCAAACCCTGTGGAAAGGGTAAATATCACAGTTTGGTAAATATCAAGGTTCCTTTTTAATGTCATTATGATATTGTTTGATCTACACAAATAATGATGTTTTAGTATTTCAGTGAGGTTATCTGAAAACCTATATAAAAATGGAAAGAAAAATTTGAAAAAAATTCAATATAAGGCTTTTAAGGATCTAATTTTTTTCTTGACCAAGCATGGTAGTTCATTCAAAACCCCTCTTAAGATGGAAAGTCCTTCAAGTACCAGTATTTTGAGCAAATGAGCCCTAATGACACAAACACTTATGCACATGATCACTTCACACTTCTGAGTAATCCCATTAAACTGAATGGATCCAGATATGTTTTGAGAAGTGGCTTATATGTAAGTGTGTGTAGAACTTTCTAAAAATAGGCATATACCTGTCATGTAATTTTGACTCCTGTGCCCATTTTAATTGGTTTTTCAATGTTCTAAATAAAGAATCATCCTAACACAGTCCTGTTTTTGTAATAAAGTGGATTTTTTTGAAATATCTGAACTGTCAGTGGTGATGTGTAGGACTCCAGGTGCTCCCGCTCATGGTATTGTGGAAGGAGATGACTTTAAATACGGGGCCCAGGTTTACTTCAAGTGCAACGCAGGTTACAGCTTAAAAGGCAGCCGTATTGCCTACTGTCAGCTTGATGGGATTTGGTCAACACATCATCCTGAATGTGGTAAGGTCACTTTAAGTTTTGATTCTTATCAAAAATTTCGGCCAATGTATTCACATGAAACTAGAATATCCAAGTCTCACTTGAAATTTGGTAGATCCATGGCTTAACATGATGTTCTTTTGTCTTCCTGTCTTTAAGAAGCAGTAGGGATTGTTATTTTACTCTGCTGGAGCCCAAGCCTGCAAGACTTGCTTAAATAAAGGTCTGACTGAAACGTCAAATGACTGAAAAATAATTTCCTCAAAGACTTTAGGCATACATCCTTCTTACACACAGACTGAAAATGTCTAGGACTGAAAGCAAAATGAGGGACATATTGTGCAACAATGAATAGCTACTTCCATTACTATATACCTGATACTTTCTCTGCAGAAGTCTGGTGCACTCTATGGAGGTGATTAGGGGCTTACTGCATGAATACTAGACTCTTATTTCAACAGAATTCCCATCCTAGAGAAAAACTGACAGAAGAGAAATTTCCATTCATTCTGGCTGTGCAAGGTGACATGCCTACCATTCACACTGATTCAGCTGTGAAATTCCAAGACCCTTCTTCTCATCCAAACAGACTTTTAATTTTTCTTTAGTTGTTTTGTATTGCACAATTTTATTTTCATATTCCAGAATAATTTGTATCAATTGGAAAAGTGCTATTACAAATGTTGTGTGGCAAACAATGTAAATTTGAGGGCAGTGTTGTGAAACAACTGTATGTAAGTTCATCTGAAAGAGCAAGCAATAGGCATTTTTATATCTAAAGAGAATGTCTCCAGTTGCAGTAAATCTAATACCAGGATTGTGCTAAAGTGTCTGCTGCATAATGTCCCTGGCTAAAGATCTATTGAAGGACTTGTCTCTCGACTTGGCTGTCACTGAAGTGCTAGGTGCTGTAATTTGGGTCTCTTCTTCCCAGATGTTTTCTCTTTGTTTTTAATCCATCAAAAGGAGTCATAACCGTGTGCTTAGGGAAAAAGAGAATTACTGTTCAAGTTACTGATAGGCATAGGATGAAATAAGAGGCGGCCTTCATTGACTTACTGGATGACTCCGTTCATCAGATGTAGATCAGTGTAGAAAGCAACTTGCAAATAAAGCATTATACTGCGGATGATTCCCTGTAGTCTTTAGCTGCTGTCAAGTTAACAGTCACTTGTGGTTCACAAGTGAGAGAGCCTGTGAGACACAGAGAAGAAAAATGGAGCCAAATTAAAGAGAGACAGGGCTCTGCTTCTCCCTTCTCCTGGTTGAGAGGAAGTTCAGACGTCCTCTTTGTTTAGTGAATATGACTCATGTGGAAAAGTATTTAAGTACATATATAACCTTTAGTATATGCTAAAATCCAATGTTGTTAAAGAAAGCACTGAAATATATGCTTATCTTGAATTATATACTCAATGACAAGAGCATATGTTCTTCATTGAACTTGTACTGTTACGCTTAGCTATGTGCTTACATGTGTTGTTGAGCTGGGCTCTGCCTGGTGACATGAGGATATGTGAACAGGACAGGGCCATACCTATGCACTGTTACTGTGCTGATTTCACAGGGTTTTAAATAAATGTTTGAGTGCTTTGTTATGTATTGGTGCTTTTGTGAATTGAGGCTCAGCCCACAGCCAAGTCTGAAGCAGTAACATGAAGAGGTCGTTTCTGGTCAGTTGGTATGTCTCAGTCTTCTCAGCCCTCCATAATCAGAGGATAATCAACATTAGCTGTCTAAACTAGATGTTCACTGGTTATCATGCAATGAGACATCAGACAGAGGAATTAAACAGACTTGCATGTTACTGTCAGTCTGATAAGAAAACTGAGATGAAATCCAAAGGGAAAAAAAGTACCTTTCCAGCTGCTACCTAGAAAGAACAGAGGAGTGAAAAACATAGGGAAAAGCATTTATAAGCATCACATAGGGAATACTGTCATCCAGGCTTAGGCCAAAAATTTATTGACAGAAAAAACGACAACAACAAGTAAAAAGAAGGAGAAAATATTGGGACGGATGAAGTAAAAGGTTTTATAAGCAGAACCTAGCATGAGTAAGATTTCCACGTGAAATTTTTGTATCAGTATCAGTAAATATATATAACTATATGTTCTCTTTCAATTCCCATATTTCCCTGGATTATTGAGGTCTCTCTCAGTGCTAAGAAACCAAAATGCAACCAAACATAAAATCTAAATTTAAGTAGTCTAGTTTTATTATCCAAGTCCAGTGAAGTATTGAAAGTACAGAAAAGGGAAAAGAACACCAAGGGCCTGTTTTCTGCAAATAGTTTCAGTGCATCCTTTTATGCTCTTGAAGTAGCCCTGTTAAGGTTAATGGGACATTAACATCATGTAAAGTCAAAGTTCTTTTTCAGGATTGTCCGCTATGTTTTAAGGTCTTTTTAACAATTTGAGAATCTTACACTTTCAGTGAAGAGTAAAGTGTGTATTATAAAGACATCTGTATATTATAATTTCTTCTTTAATTTTTGAGCTTTTTGAAAAAAGATATCCCAGATGAGTCTTGAAAAGGTATCTTTAATAAAGTGTATATTGTGTAGTAACATCTGAATGAAATGCCAAGCAGTCTGATGGGTGAAAATAATGCTGTGAACTTGATAAAATGGTTACTATTTTTTTCCCCTATTGTTAGTTCTAGATGAAAAAAACTGCTCAGATCCTGGTGGCCCACTCAATGGCTACAGAAGAGTAGTAGAAGACACTGGGCTTTTGAATGGACGCTATGCAAAAATTGGCACAGTCATTGCTTTCTTTTGTAACAACTCATATGTTCTTAGTGGGAATGAACAGAGGACCTGCCAAGATGATGGAGAATGGTCAGGGAAGCAGCCAATCTGCATAAAAGGTAGTTTAGAATCTTTTTTACCACAACTCACAAAAGCTGCTATGGTTTTACTGGAGTTTGTTTTATATAATTTATACTCACCAAACAATCATTTTCCCTAAGAATAAACCATCTGACTGACACCTGATACTGATAGATTGGTAGTTTGCCAGCTCTACTGACTGCTAAACTCAGCCAGAGAAGATGCCAGCAATTCCAGAAGATGTTTCCATCTTTAAACATGGAAAGGAGTGTTCCCTAAGACCCTTATTACTCTCAGTCTAGGATCAAACCTACGTAAGATCAAAACCAAAGACAATCATAAGGGAACTGAAATAGAAGGAAATAATCATTCAGATTTGAATGATTAAATTGATTTTGATGATAGTCTCATCAGAGTTGCTGTCACAGGGCCCAGCTCTCCTCCCACAATCCTTTTAAGTCAATGGTACCAGTCATGAGTGTAAAAGGCCAAGCCTGTAGATTGCAGCCTTGAAGGTTTGGTTCAGAAAACCAGTTGAGGACATGCTTGAAATGTTTCATCAAAACACTGAAACACATCTTTAAATGCTTTGCTAGAAAGGGAATTATGCTGTTGACCTGGAGCTACTCTAAGCATGTCTGAAACCCTGAATGGATAAATGAATTTGGTCTGGGGAACTGCCAAATTAATTTTCCTAAAGCAGTTGTTTGACACATATTTTAATGGATTTTTTTTAACTGAACTAATGATAATATAAGAAAATATGTCTGTCCCTTGGGTAATTTGCTTTATTCTGTTATTTTAGATGGAAATACTCTCTCCCTGAAGTGTATAATCATTTGTGGAAAGCATCTTTATTGATGTTAACTTTGATAGTGACATAAAGGTTAACATATACAGTAATCAGAAAGAGCTGGCTATTGTTAGATCCCACAGAATAAAAGTGGTCAGGCATACAGATAAAATACATCCTGCAAGATTCCTTTTCTTCCACTGTGCGCAGCAAGAAGGAGATCCTGGCAGAGTTACTGGAACTGATAAACCTGAATATTTTATCCTGCTCTTAAAGTAAATAAACCAAATATGCAAAATTAGAAATCCTGGATCTCCCTTCTGTTATTTTGTGCATATTCAGATAACTCTGAGGTGTTCCTTTGAATCAGAGTCTCCAGCTCCCTTCCAATGGGTGCACAAGCAAACAGAATCTTAGAAATCTGTAACATCGTGCAGCCTTTCTCTGTATGCCGAGTCACTGGGATTAGCTGTGTGTGGCTACACAGATGGAAATTAAGTATTTTTTATATAATTCCATTATTGCAAAACTTTGCTCTGATTCCAGACCATCAGCTGTAGTGGCGTAAATCTGGCATTCAGCCATACTGATGGACAAATCTTCCTTCATGGCTGAAAGTACCAGTGCAGAAGACACTCAGTTGCTTCCACTGTTGTCAGTGGGATAGATCTAGCAATCTGTGGGGAAGTATTTTTCTAAGGCTTTATGTTTTAGGACCTATCTTTATTTTAATGCACGTAATTTACTGCCTCTTTTCTTAATCCAGTCTGCTTTAGCTAGTGAGAGGAAAGAGTGGAAATGTGTATGAACCGTAACATTTGAGCTGTGAATGTGGAAAAGTACTGTGCAACATTGTATTTTTTCTAGCCTGCAGAGAGCCAAAGATCTCTGACCTGGTGAGACAGAAAGTGCTTCCAATGCAGGTTCAGTCAAGGTGAGACTGCAATATCTCAACTACGCTTTAAAGAAAAAATGTGATTGCTTTTCACCCTCCTCTCCTTTCCAGCCTGTGTGTTTAGCCTGCTTGAGCAGCCACTCCTACAACTCCGCTGATAACCGAGCAATGAGAGCTGCCGGGAGGGGCGGTCTGATTCAGCATGCGTTTGCACGCTGCTGGAGGCAGCCAGGAAGCAACGCAGTTAGAGAAGTGCAAGAGAATGCCAGAATTAGGCCTGCAAGCTTGTGACAAGCTATGAGAACAGTCTGAGAACAGTTCCTTGGGGCTAATGATGTGTCTTAAAATATGAACATGTGCTATCTTAGTGAAGAAATGAATGGGGAGAGCACAAGGAGAGAAGGGGATGTAACAACGTAATTTGCTCCTATTAAGTTTCACCATCCAAAGCAATGTAGAACAACTGATAGGAAGTTGGGTTTGGGGTGGACATGTGGGACAGGAGGAAGTAGAGTAGGTGGGGTGAAAGGAATGAAAGATTGGACCCTGTGTGGGCTTACACTTCTGCTGATTTCTTGAAATAAGCCCAATCTGAATTAGTTATGCTGCAATGTTCAGGTTCATTTTTGTCCGAGTAGTACTTTCTCATTTCAGATTTGGGGTTTTTTTGGGCACCTGATTCATTTATTTTTAGATGCAGTGCAAGAACTGTCCTCACCTTTGGTCTTAAGAACAGCCATACCAGGTCAGAATAAAGGTCCAGCTCAAGCCATATCCTGCCTCTGGCAATGGCCAGTAGCAGATGCTTAGACAAGACTTTAGGAACAAGGCAAGCACATACTTCCGAAATACTCTCCCCCTCTCCACCTCTGTGATGTATGATTATAGGGATGGCCCTGAGAAGCCATCAGGAGGCTTTAGTAGCCATAAAGGGATTTTTCTTGCTTAAATTTCTCAATTTACTTTTCAACACAGGTCTTTTTATGGCAAATGTTTCAGATATTAACACCAGCTGTATGAGAATGCATACATGCTCCCACCTCCATAGCATCATGATGGCATCTCATGATTGTGGACTGTTTTTATCCCTTGAAGTAGAATCTCCATTTCATAGATTAATAGTGAGGCAAAGTGTGGATTATGCAATATTGCAAGGTCACGTGTAAGTAGGGAATGGGACCCTGGCAGTCTAAGCATGACAACAGCACCTCTCATCCTTCTTCCAAAATATAAGAAACTTGCCACTGCTCTTGTTCTTAATAACTTTACTTTCCTTGAATGCTGTTATGTATCGCCTCACAGATTCTATATGATGGAGGCAGTCTATGTCTCTCTGCGATTAAACATGGAATTACCATGTGAAAAAACATTTTTATGGCTTTTCTGGATGCAGGCACTACCAGAAACCTCAAGGGAAATTAAT
>NW_010544245.1:0-9119 GCF_000687285.1 Phaethon lepturus | reverse complement strand
TGCTGAATTTTTCAGACATAAATAGTTTTTTTCTGTAGATATGTGCTTTTAAGCATTAGAGGAAGGGACACATTCTAAGTGATGAAGATTTAAATATTACTGTAGTCAAGCTTATGGTCCATATCTAGACTGGTGCATATATATTTTTTTTAATTATGTGCCATGTTTCAGCTAATCAGTACAATTTCTAAATGGAAGCTTAGTGATTATTGCAATTATGAGATCTCTATGGTGAGGCAATTATCTCTGTTAATTGCTAAATCAAGCAACTTTATCATTTAATCTGAATCAATTCCTAATACTGCCTATTAAAATGTTCACTAGAGAAAACATGTGCCTAACTCCTCTCTAGTGAGAATTAATTATGTCAATACCAACTTCCAGTGTAATTTCTTTATTTAAAAACATGGTATCTCAATCCTTTTGCGGATGGCAAAAACTGAAGCAACTGGTTGCAATCCAGAAACTGTAAAATGAAAAAAAAAGAGACACAAATAATAAATTTGTAAACATATGTGTATTTATATATGTGTACATGTATATATGTAAATAAAATAGCTGGGATGTAAGTGGGAGTATTGGAAACTATGTTGGAATGATATTTTTGCCTTACTCTTTCACAAGCAAAGTTAATATGCTTTTAAATGATACTTAACACAGTTGGTGATAAAGCTAAGGTAATGATGGCATTATTATTATTATTATTATTATTACCTTGTGTTCTTTGTGCCTTGAAACAGGGAAACACCTTTGCATCAACTTTACTCATCTGCATTCAGCAAGCGAAAGCTTGAAATCTATCCAACCAAGAAGCCAGCACTGCCATTTGGAGACCTGCCCCCAGGGTACCAACATCTGCACACTCAGCTTCAGTATGAGTGCATTTCTCCTTTTTACCGCCGCCTGGGTAGCAGCAGGAGGACTTGTCTGAAGACAGGAAAATGGAGTGGGAGAGCCCCTGTGTGTATTCCAAGTGAGTCTCCAAGGGAAAAAAAATGCATACAACTCTAGGTTGATGGGGGGATCAGGATGTGTATTCATCTTAGATAATTAGGGAGTCCCAGTGGTGTAGGCTGGCTATGCTTCCAGCTGGGAGATAAGAACAATAAAACTTGGAGGATATATGGCTCTTTGTATCCATCAGTAAAACTTGTGCAGTTGATGGCAAAGGGATCAAGGTTTCAGCACTCTAATTTGCCATCAATTTTTCTACTCTTTTATTGAGCAAAAGGCGTAGTGAGTTTTTTTCCTGATTTGAAAATATTTTCCTACTATCACTTCATGTTTTCCTGTATTACTTACTGCAAATGTGATTTTTCTTTCATCTCTATACTTTGGCACACAGCTGACAAAAACATCAAAGTTTATGCAATAGAATGGAGAGTCTGCATTTTAAAGAGGTTCTTCCTTTAATACACCCTGCTAAGGAAGAGTTCATATTGCAAACTGTAAGTCCAGATAAAATCTTATCCAGAGCTAGTGCACTGAGTAAGTCAGGATAGGAACATAAGATTTGGTACAATCCACTACTGACATCAGGCAAACTGTGAAAAGTAGATCCTAACATCAAGCAAACATTTAGATTTCTTGTTTGTGGTCTTGCTTTCAGATCATCTCATGTATTGAAAAGTATTCCATTCAATCCCTTTCACTATGGACATGCACACAAGACATCCCAGGAAAAAAAATATCCTAAGGGAGACTAAAAAAAATGTGACCACATGATGTAACTCTTTCTACTGAAGTAAACCTTTCCTAATACAGGAGGTTTTACCCCAGGTCTGAGCCCCGGTAATATATTCCTAGAACAGGGCAGAGCTTTTTCTTTTCCCCAGGTTGGCTGTTGTTAGAGATGCATTTGTGTCAAGGTTCTTGTTGCAAGACAAGTCTGTTCTCATAGGCATGAACTCTTCTGCGATAAGGTCAGTTCTAGGAGAGGACCTTACAATTACTCTGTGACTGCTTAGGGTGAGTTTTAGTGTGCTGCTTTCCAGTGTTTTATTATAAGCAAGAATCAGAGGTGTTCTTTCCATTTCTTTATGCAGTCATCTCATTATAGTGCAGCTTGATAAGGCTGTCATGAAAATTTACGTGCTCAAGTGCTAAATCCACATTCCTACTTCAGCCAGAAATTCAGATAAATAATGGAAAAATTGAAAGTTTTTTTTTTAAAAAGCTATATAAAATACTCTTATATTATAATTTTGCAGGTTGGAGACAGAGATTAATTAGAAAGCTGTCCCTCATGCTAACCATTGCAGTTTGGTTTCTTTTGGCACATCCTAAGCAGGAATCAAGAGTGATATTCAGATTCTTTGGTGAGGAAAAAGCATTACCTCATTCTTGGTTCATGTTTCCTCAGTCTGTGGAAAAGCAGAAAACATCACCTTTCAGAAGACAGTGACCTCTACCAGGTGGCCTTGGCAAGCAGCAATATATCGGACAGTTAACGGGGTAAAGGAGAACAGTCTCCGGAAAGGGGCCTGGATCCTTATCTGCAGTGGGGCCCTGGTGAACGAGCGCACTGTGGTGGTGGCAGCTCATTGCGTCACTGACCTGGGCAAGACCATTGTGCTCAAGACAGCAGAACTCAAGGTGGTTCTGGGGAAATTCTACAGAGACGATGACAGGGATGAAAAGGCCATCCAGAACCTGCGGGTAAGTAGGTCTGCTGGGAGTGGAAAATGATGAGAACAGACAGATGCTTATCACATCTGTCTTGCATGGGGAGAAAAAGATTATCCTTTGACCAATATATTGTTTTACATACTCTTCTTTGAAATGTGTATCTAGAGATTCAACTGACAGAACTGTCATGGCACAAGGAAGGCACATGCTGTAGTTCATTCAAGTCCCTTGACATTGTCCTACTTGTACGTTCACCCCCTAACACAGATCACTAATAAACAGCTCAGATTCCATAGGCCATAATGTCTTGAGTGATATTGCCAGAAAAAAAGTAGGAGAGATGCCAGCTACTGTCAAAAGTGATCAGCATAATTTATGAGGGAAACACTTGTGCTCTGGATCCTGGTTTGATGCCATGAGTGCATTTCACATCTCAGCCCCAAGGCTGTACAGCTCTAAACTCAAAAGAAGTTTATGTCTGATTCCAGCTCCAGAAATAGCACCTCAGGCTCACCAGAGTTGTTTGTTGTCTTCATGTAGAACTAGAAAGGTTGAAGTCAAAATGAGGACAAATATAGCAATTTTGGCTGCATGTCTCTTCTTCTGGAGTGGTGAAAGAATAATTTGGGAATGGAGGGTAGAGGACAACTATGCAAAATAAACTACCATGTATTATAGTAGTATAGAAAGAGTGTTGCTGACTTGCCATTGCTGTTAATTCTACAATTCTTCCTACTCTGTTTCCTCCTCAGATTTCTGCCATCATAGTGCATCCCAATTATGACCCTATATTACTTGATTCTGACATAGCTATCATAAAACTCTTGGACAAAGCCAGAATTAGCAGTCGTGTTCAACCCATTTGCTTGTCATCTTCTCATGACTTGACTTCATCCACAGAGGATTTAAAAATAATGGTTACGGGCTGGAAGGTATTGGCTGACATTAAAGATCCTGGATACAAGAATGACACAATCCGCATGGGAGCTGTTCGGATGGTGGATTCACTGTTGTGTGAGCAACAGTATGAGGATAATGGGATACAAGTCAGCATCACTGACAGCATGTTCTGTGCCAAGCAAGACCACTCAGCCTTTTCTAATATCTGCCCTGCTGAGACTGGTGGGATTGCAGCCATAACTTTACCAGGAAAAGCATCTCCTGAGCTAAGGTGGCACCTGATGGGATTAGTGAGCTGGGGTTATGATAAAACTTGCAGCCTAGAACTCTACAGTGGCTACACTAAAGCTCTTCCCTTCAAAGACTGGATTGAGAAGAACCTGAAATAAAAAGCCGTGTCTGGAAATGGCATTTTCTAACTATCATAATATCTCTCTCAGTCTCTGCTACTTTAGGCTTCTCATCCCAGTGATGAGCCATATCTGGGATAAGGTTAAGGCAGATAGCCTGGTAATTTGCCCTAGGATCAGATGTTCCATCAGGCTACTTTTAAGTAACCCATGACAGAGAGGGTCTTAGTGCATGAGAAGTTTTGCCATATTTTGCCTGTCTCCCCTTGTGGAAGGATGATGCTCTGCTCCTGATCTGACATACAGAAAAAAGACAGCAAATTCTGATTGAAATTAATTTGTAGTGTGGAGTCCCCTAGAGAAAGCAACAGCAAGCCTCTCCCAAAGATCTGTGTGACTAAGCAGATTAGGAGGCTGGAAAGAGTAGCCTGAATTCATTATGATGGATGAGCTTGTTATGGTATGTGCTGTCTATATTGCCATAGTACAATGTAATCTTTTACCCTCCTAAGTACTTTACACATTTAAATAAACCATGGTTTGTTTTTTCTAACCTACACACCCACGTGTGACATTATTTACATTGCTTGTTGCCTTATCTGTGTCATTCTCTACTGCCCCTGTCTTATGACTCTTGAATATGACTCTCTTGTCTTATGCCCTTGCATATAACTCTCACTTGGGACTCTTCAGGCACACTGAAAGGCAGAGTTAGCACAAAATTCAATTACTACATAAATAAAAAGATTTTTTTTTTTTCTTAATACATCCAGTGCTGCTATTGTACAAGAACCATTGCAGTGAAATGTACAGGGGTGTTCTCTCCCACCTTGTATTCTGAAGAGATGAAAACCTGAAAGATACTTTAAAAACATTTTTCCATGAAAACTGCAGGAAAACTTCTGGTTTCTATGAGTGCACACACTTTTGTGGCAAAACAAGTCCTCTGTAGCTCTTGAGGGTGAAGAATAATGTTCAGCTCTCACATTTAGCAGAGTTTTTTCTTGACTGGACTGTTTGACATCAAAAGATTCTCCCACTGGGCATGGAGACACTCATGGTCCTTAATCACTGCTCTTTCACTAAATCATTCTCTATTCAGTTGTGGCTAAAGACTAGAGATGAGCCCTAGAAAAAGTTGGGGAGAGACAGGGAATGTCTACCATCAGTAATGACTCTTGGATAAATCATCTATGATACCCTAGCCTATTGCATGGCTATGGCAATTGTAAGCTAACAACTCTGATTTCAGCTCTGATTCTCTGATGCTGTGAAATCTTATTAAGAGTTTCTTAGCATTCAGTAGTTTCCACCCACTTTTGCATCTGAAAATTGCCGCTAAAAGGGTAGTTAGTATTGGAGGTCATTCCATGTAATTTATTTTTTGCTTTCCTGGGCAGAAAGACTTAAAGCATTATGCTTTTGCAGTTTTCTTACTTTCAGGGCTACAACCAAAGTATATTATTTCTCTTTATCTTGTTTGTCTGTCTCCTCCTGCCAGGAGATTATGCTTGGCTGACAAACTGCATGGCAACAACAGCAACAAAAATTCTGAATTAAATGCAAAAAATAAGATGTATTTCATTTCTCTGCTGGGAGGAACATGTGCCAGTGAATGTGTGGTACTCCCCTGCTGACAGAAGGGGTTAGAGGAAATTAGGTGACAGTTTTGCAGAAGGGCAAACTTGCAGAAAGTCAACATGTGTTTTTTCCTGTTGGAAATGGGTGATTTAGGCTGCATAAAGAATCACCACCAAAGATATTAGAAAAAAATAATAATATGAATTTGTAAAAAGCGCTGCTTAACAGAATTAGATGGTAAGGTTCACTCTATCACCTATTCAGCATGGAAAAAGCATAAAAAGGAAAATCAAATTAGAATTGGGCTAGAATGATTTACACATGGATCAGAGGAAATGGTTTATCCAGGGTCAGGGAAATTGGGTCAGAATTGGGTTGGTGTGATTTATATACGGATTAGGGAAATTGGGGAAAGAAGATGAGGGAGACCCTCCCGTTAGGTCACAAGGTTCAGAGTGGACCCCCTCGCTTTCTAAAATCCTTCTCAGAGAGTAGACTAGGTGTGGCTGAATCCACTCAGTCCCAGACTTAATCAATGGTTTATATCTAAAGGGATTAGGGGCAGGGATTTCAGTGTGATGATTTAATATATGATTTTGTGTTTTGTATAACTTTAGCAGCAATTAAATGTGGAAAGCAGAAATTTAAAATTATTTAACACTATTAAGATAAACCAAAAGATTAGATTATATAATTTTCTAGCAGAACTTCATTCATTGATAATCAACAATTTGTTATGATTAACACAACAACTTAGTTGAATACTTAATAAAGTTTTTTGAAAAAATCAAATTGCATACACACAGAAATATAGATATAGAGATATATAAAGGTGTACCTGTTAAAAATTCCCCTTGAGTTCAGTGAAATATTCACGTTGAATGCCTTTGCATTTCTCAATGAGCAAGGGTTGACCCCCCTCAAGAAGTGGGGGTTTCAGCCCAGGTCCCGTTCATCTTTGGTGATGATCCTCCAAACTTCTCAAACTTGAGAGATTGTGGGTGGCCCACTCAGAGGGAGATGCTGGTTGCAGCTCAGTGTGGTCCAGGAGAGCTCAAAGGGCTTCACTTAGGACCACTCTTTATAGGGTTGTGAGATGACTGATGACTGTAGGCATCTATTAAATTCCATCCTGGCCACAATCCAGGTCGGTAATTACTGGAATTCTCAAATTTCCAGTAATGCTGGTACCGATCTACCCGAGTCAAGATTAGATAAGATATGTTCCAGGGCTATCAGGGGATGATTAGTTATTCCTGCTCTCATTCCCCACCTTGCCCAGGCAACCGAATTACTGGTATGGTCAGTGCCATTCCCCACCTTAGCTGTGCAAGAGTGCTTGGTATGGTCAAGTGATTCTTAACTGCCAAACTCATTGCACAAGGGCCACGGCTTAAGAGGAATTCCTAAGGTCATAGAACAGTCCAGGAGCAAGGCGAGGAGAGGGAATGCACCACCATGCTTCCTAACGCTATTGATGAAGATTGAAATGAGAAAGGAATAGAATTTTTTACTGGAGCCTGGCTTGCCCAGTCAGAGCTCTTCCATGATTACATTCAATGAGAGCCTCTAGATGCTAATGGTAAGAGAAATTATCTTGTAAAACAGAAACCATAAAGGTCTGTGAGCTGATTCTTTTCTCAGTTAGGACTCTGTGAATGCATTGTTCTCTATTGCATTATTGTTCTCCACTGCTACAATTGAGAGAGAAGAAGAGGTCCTAAATACTTTTTTCTCCCTCTAGGATTTGTCTAGTAGGGAACTAGGCAGTCCACACAGATGTGTAAAAGCCTTTGTTATTTCCAGCTTTAGCCTTCATTCTTCTCTTTTTACTAAAGATCAGCCACGCCTGGCATTTACTGATCCTCTAAATCCTCCTCGGTGTTGAATCCCATCCCCATTTGCCTTCAAACCACTCACACATCTGTCAACAAATAGCTGAAAGTTTCTGGGCTTGGGCAGCAACAATATAGCTGTTCACTGGCTATATATCATGCAAAAGTATATTCTTGAAGAGAAACTTGAAGGAATTCATGGAATGAAAATACAGGAGGAGGTTGCTACAGCTGTGCATGCACAGCAGAATTCAACTCTCCTTTTTACAGTCATGATGCTCTTCAAAGAAAACAGAAGCAAGAAAATGGCTAGGCTTCTCTCAACTCCAGGATTCAGATTTTAGCATAGTCCTTTACAGAAAGAGGAATTAGCTGTAGCATTTTTTTCTACATCTGGACCTCAGTGATGTTTGAATCCTAAATTCAATTCTGGCTAATCTTTAAAGGCAAATATAATGTTTTGTTTCTATTGTTATATGACATATGTATTCACATGTACACGTAGGCAGTCATATCAACATATCCAAGCACCTGTACCATGCCTAGTGTTTGTAGGAATTACAGATCAGCTAGTCCATCCTGTCTGGCAGGCTAACCCACAGTAGTTCCATACTTACAGCCTGAGCAGAACAGGGGTTAACATCTAATGACAGTAATGAGGAAAAATAGGGGATGAATGTTTGAAAAAACCAGCCTGTGCACTGGAATCACTAATCCTTTTGATAGCTAGGATCTATTTTTAAGATGCAAAACTATTTCAAACATGCCTTTCTAAACAGGTGAGTATCTATGCCATCTGTTGGAGAAAGGGTATGAAATAACACAACATGGACAGAAACACATCTCCCCTCCAAAGAAAAGAGCTGTGCATTCTGGAAAGGCCATAAAGATATTGCTATGAAAAAAAATCACAAAACAGTCTCTGCATTCTTACTCACTCCAATGGATTTATACCTCTCCCTTTGTATGTTTTTGGGGCTGGGAATGCATTAAATTACTTCCAAAAGCCAGAGTCCTTAGCTGAAAAATAGCACTCTAAGGAAATGGACAAACTGAAGTACATGCTTTCCTCAGACATACCTTCAGTAACTGGCATGGAATTGCGCTGGTAACTTGTTTCCCTCAAAAACCTATTTGAATAGGACTAGGGAATGCATACTAAGCTGCATCCTGACATTTTTAAGGACAGGTACTGGAACAGGCTTAGTTGCAGGAAAGCTGTCCTGGGGGAGCAGAGTTGTGGACAGGATTGGGCAGCCTTTGCTTGGCTGTGCACACCCTGCAGCCTCGCAGCTCCTTACCATGGCAGGGAGCTTCCTGCATGGCTGCTGGCTTTCTGTGACACCTTCTCGGTGCAGATGGAACAGGCTATGGCAGAAATGTTTGTTCCCTGTGAAACGGGACATCAGGTTGGTCAGACTTGGATGGAAGGACAGCACTGAGGTTGCCAGGCAGAGCCTCAGTTGGCGGAAACTGAAGCAAAGGTGCATGATACTTTATTGACATGGCATGAGTGCCCGTGCCCCTGCACAAGAGTGTGGTTACCAAATGGGACAAGAACTTCCTGCCCTATGCTGCAAACATGGTCTGGCTGCAGCTTGCAGGCCACGCAGTGGGCTGCCAGGCCAGCTTGTGGCTGGTTGCAGGTTCTGATAAATTCCAGCATAAACCGTGCTGCGGTTCCCAAGAGTGCTGAAGTAAGGAGGAGGGGTCGCACTGTACTCCCCTGTGAGCCCAGCTGCTGCCGAGTACCCGTCCAACCCTCCCTGCTCCGGAGAAGCGCATGCCAGGGCGGCCGCGGCCCAGCCCATGCCCCCGGCGGCCA
>NW_010544244.1:1020-10728 GCF_000687285.1 Phaethon lepturus | reverse complement strand
CAGTACTCTTGGGTGGATAAATTCTGCCATTCTTGCCTTTTTTTGCACCTTTTCTTATAATATCAATTAAGAAATAATCATAAAGCTTATCATCCAAACCAAAACAAAAAAATGCTGGCATATTAATATTTTGTAAATATGTTTGGAACATTTATCTTAAAAATAAATATCAAGGGAATATTTTGTGAAAAACAGGGAAGGTCCATGGCAAGCAGTATGAACAGAACAGTTAAAAAATGCCCTGTAAATTGTAAGGCTTTGTTGAGGGAGGGGAATAGCTTTCAGTTAGCATATAATAGGATCTAATACATGATTTGTATTATGATAAATATTAAAAAGTTTGTATGGTAATAGAGAGTTAAAATTAAAATAAAAATCCATGACGTTTGAATAAGGCATTACAAAAACAACTGCTAGCTAATACCTTTTTAATACATTTGCTAAACTTTAAAAGATCCTGCAAACAGGACTTTCTCTTGTTAATGTCAAAAATAGTTCTTTGGAATATACTCCAGTAACAGAGATTTGGTTTACAAGTAGGATGTGGAACATCTATGCATGTAAGTGTGTTAAGAATGTAGCTGGACAACTTTAATCTCTTTTTTTTTTTTTTTTTAAGATGAGAACTCGCTAAACACATCTGGGCAACAAAATAGCTTTGAAAGATCATGGTAGTGTCCTGGAATTTAGTTATTTGCCTCCAAACTAATTTCCATACCTCACGATGTGAGTTAAATTGGAGCAAGCTTGTTACTAAATTTGCAATTTGTTCTGATACTAGCCAATGAAATCTCAGTGGAGCATCTCATGTCCAGCACTTACAAATGAGATTAATTTTAGGACACTGAACAATTGTACCATTATCAATGCCAACAGATGGACATATGTATTTGAAATAGAAATACCATTTATTTTATTGATGGTAACAGCAAAAAGTAAACTAAATTTCAAGTAAGTCAGTAGTTGAGAAACTGGGACAAAAGTCTATGAATACTTAGTATCTGAAGAAAAATTTCTCACTGAGTGGCTTCAAATTTTTTCTGCACTGATACTCTGCATAGAGCAAAAGTCATGTTCTCATTTGCCATTTGATTTTATATGCTTATCTTAAAATAAATATTTCTTTTCTCATCAAGTTTAAAAATAAATTCAAAATAAACCACTCTCAGACTGCAAAGTCTGTAGATAATGTTAGCCATGATACCAGCATGGTGGCTCATTAGGAAATGCAGGAGATGACATTTTTTGTATCTAGTAACAAAGCTTATATTTTAATTATCAAGTTATAGTCAGTAATGGTAAATCTTAAGAGAAAATAAAGCAAGTACAGATACATTAATTGCATCAGTCATCACAATGTCTAGCAATATGTGCAACACTTCGAGTGTAGCTGATCAGCCTACCAGACTGACCTCTTTCCACACCCATAGATAGGACTCTGATTGGGTCTCCCAAGTGTTTCGATCCTTTGTCCAATGGAGTACAGGAAGGTACACATAACTGAAAAGAAACCAGATGTGGGATTTGTCTTTGCTCCATGGAAACCTGGTAAGCAAAAAGGGAACGATTTAACTAAATGGCAACACTGTTGATACTAGTGTGTGTCTTAGGTGATTGAATACAACGCTCATTGAATTTCCACTTCTAACTTTTTAGGAAGCAGGAAATTATCTGTGTAGTTCTATGCACCATTTATCTTTGGAGAGAAAAGCGAAGTCAAAGGCAATTGCTTGGAAAAAAGCCAAAATCTGCAAATCAGATGACAACTGTAAATTACAAATACTTTAGTAACAGGCATTGCTGATTTCTGTCCTATATGTTGAATACTGAATCTGTTGAATGCTGAAGATTTGTGAGCTAATTCTGAAAGTTTAAAGCTACATGGAATAGCAAGGGCTTTTTCATTGCTTAATTTAAATGAAGGAAGGTCACTTAGCTCTTCTTCACAAGGCAATAACTGCTTCATCTTTAGTGCTATTATAATAGATGAACTTTTTTTTCTGTTCCATCAGTATTACCCAGTCTCTATACTCACATTGATTCATCACACTGTATTATTTTTTCCCCACACTTACTGAGTATTGGGAATTTTTTGGTACATCTACCTCTTCTACAACCATTCTTCTTTGTCCAACCATGTTTACCTAGTTCATTAGGCCTTCTCAGTTCTTACAAGAAACAACTGACAAATAGTGCTACCTTCAGTGCAAGTCAGAACTGCACATTTTGATATGACTGAAAGCCCGGTTTTGCTAACTGAGGCTAATGATGAGCAATATCTACTATTGATGTCTGTAAAGATGAAATTGCTGAGGCTGCTAAGAACTGCAAGATGACAAAGGAGAAACAAGGAAACAATGCAGAACTGAGATTGCTGAGTTGATACTAGTTGGTAACAAATTAAAAAAAAAATAATAAATCATCAAGGAATTAGGACAAAAAGTCTGATATGAGAGGATATAAAAATTTAAAAGAAGAGGAATAAGATGATTGCAGCTCGGCAAGACTGATGAGCAACACATTTAAGGAACAAGACATTGACACTTATCCACCTGACTGAGGGACCGCCTGACCAGTAAGACCCTTTGGCTTACTGCAGCAGGAAAAGTGAGCATGTTCGTGCTTAGTGCTGATACCATGCTAGTCCTGGCCCATCTCTGTGTACTGGCAATGAATAAGATAATTATTGTGTATAGTCATCAGCTGTTTGCATGGTCCTGCTTTCAAGACTGTATATCATAAAAGATGTTTAAATCAGAGTGTCCTAAGGATCTGAGGATTACAGGAATATTACAGGCTGCACCTGAAATAACTTCTTTATCATCCTCCTTGTCTATCCTCCTTATTTAGGCTAGGCATTAAAGACAGAGCTGGAAAGATCTACAGCTCAATGTGATTTTTTTTCCTGTTTTTTTTTTTTCTTCTTTTTTTAAAATATTTTCTGGTTTAAATTCTTCATTACTTATAGTTTAATAGTTTCAACAGTTTTTGACAGTTTATTTTGAAGAACATGAGGGACTTCTGTACTAAAATTCAAATGTCTGGTGAACAGCTTGCTAAGTGTCTCTGCCTGAGATAATGAATCAATATCCTGTATAGACTGTACTGCTGTTTAAGTAAGTTGATAATTCCATGATTTCAGAATGCACAATAGTCTTGGCAAAATGTTATCGGTTACCCAGTACTCTGAAAGTATGCCAAAACTCATGAAACCAAGCACCTGGCACAGATCCTTTTATCAGAAATATTTAAGACCTGCTATTAAATATCCTATGTCTCACTTGTGCCACAGACTTAGATCTGACACATTCCTTAAATTATAAGTATGGTTAAAACATGGGTGAGAGAATACTTTGAACACTTGATAAGTATTTTATGGCTACTTCAGGATTCGCTAACAATAGAAATATGTGACGATAGATGAGAACATGACATAATATTTTGAATAGACTGCTAAATGTGGAAAGTAACCCCTGAGTCAAAAAATTTCTTTTGCTAGTCATTTATGTAGTTCTGAAAATGAGGAATGGGCTGCAGTCCTTCATCTGGGAGCGATGAACTCCTCTGAGATTTACTTGTGCTCTGATAGCTTTGTTTTCTCTGACTTGAATTCACCAGGGAAAAAAAAAAAAGAAAGAAAAAGCCACCTTCCAAAGAACTTGATGTGAACCACAAACCACAGCACAGTGTCAGGTAGTGTAACATGAAAGAAAATGCCATAGTTCAGTCTTCCAGAAAGCATTTGTGCTCAGAACTGATACCTTTGAAGCCAGAATGAGGAACTGTGGCATTTGAGGAGATTAACTGGAAAGAACCCCACATCTTTCATTCAAGTTTAACGGTAAACCCCAGGAAAGGACATATTCAGTGATACAAAGGAAGGGATTGGTCATAAAATGGACTATAAAATTACTTTCCTAACACTTAGTAAATTCACAGTGGTTATATACCATGCACCCTTAAGCATTTAAGAACCATGAAGATGAAATCATGGTCCTTGCTTGCCAAATCTAAAATAAATCAGGACAAGCCCTACAGACTCTTTTCAAAGCCGCAGGAGAAAAGGAAGATGTAATGGAATTTTCCAGTCTTTACACTAGAGCCAGCAGGGACTTAATCTCATTGGCCTGAGGTACTGAATGAGCTATTCCTCATGGACATTTGATGTATGGGAGAACTTCAGAACACATGTGAGGATGTAGGGAAGGTTCTTGACCTTTTGACCAAGAGATTGAATTTATACTGTTCTGGTCCCTCAATAGGGGCTGACATCAAGCCAATGCTTAGTAATTAAAATTGACTTAACATTAATAAGAAGAGCGGAACTATGGGAGCTTAGTCATTTGGAACATGAAGAATGTCCTCTTCGCCAGCTGTAGGCACACGTACTACATAATTATCATCTTCCTGCCAATACAGGATTGTTTCAAAGAGTACATTTTCTAGTGCTGTGCTTAATCTTTTCTAAAAGCATGAGCAGTGGTTCTTCTACAGCCTACAATAGTAGTTTTCTGTGTCAGGAATATAAATGTGCTTATATTGCCTTCTATAACCTTAAACAAATTTCTGCCCTTGAATCTTGTAAAGAAAATATTCAAAGGTACAAAAGGTTGCCAGGAATGAAAGTCACTGGAGGATACCATTGCATCCTAAAAGAGTTATCCCCTTGGTTACCTCCTGGTCCTCTTCTTCTTTTTACTCTATCTTAATTCCTTAAACACTTTTTTTCTTCTTTTTTTTTTTCCCCTCTGAATTCTCCCTCAGCTTTTCTGTCTTTCTTTGGTGATGATAAGAATAAAATACAGTCTTGACTAGTGACATGTGGAGGGATCACCACTTAGATGTCAAGATGTAATGTTTTCAAAACATCTTAATCAGCTCAACTTTAAATATGAAATTTTAATAAAAATTGCAAATTTATGTTATCTTTTTGTTCCCTTCATATATGAAGAAAGGAATTAGTAATACTTCAGAAGATGAGTGGGTGTTGTGGTTTAACCAAGCAGGTAGCCAAAACAGCCACACAGCTGTTCGCTCATCCTCCCCCCGCCCAGTGGGATGCGGGAGAGAACTGGAAAGGAAAAAGGGTAGAACTCATGAGTTGAGATAAAGACAGTTTAATAGGACAGGGAAAAAAAAAAAACCATAATAATAATTATAATAATAATGATAAAAGAATACAAAACAAGTAATTCACAACACAATTGCTTACCATCCTCTGACCGATGCCCGGTTAGTTCCTGAGCCTGTGGCCAACTCCCCCACTTTATATACTGAGCATGACGTCATATGATATGGAGTATCTCTTTGGCCAGCCTGGCTCAGCTGTCCCAGCTGAGTCCCCTCCAAGCTTCCCATGCACTCCCAGCCTTCTCGCTGGCAGGCCAGAGCATGGGAAGATGAAAAGTCCTTGACTGCTTAACAACAACTAAAAACATCAGTATGTTATCAATATTATTTTTGTCCCAAAACCAAACCACAGCACTATAGCAGCTATCAGGAAGATAATTAACTCTATCCCAGCCAAAACCAGGACAGTGAGTTTTATAATTTTTTTTAAATAATTGAAGATGTGTGCCATTTTGAAAAACTAGCAAAAGAAACAATAATAATAATAAATAATAAAGAAAAAACATTTGAAATTTAATTTTAGTTTTTCTACTTATTACTTGATATTACGGTTAATATTTAATGGTAACTAGCACATCACTTGTACAGAAGGTTCAATAAAATAAGAGGCAGACTTACTCTGGGCATGAGTTAAAAGCACCCCTTTGAACGTAGATTCACTCTTCAAGAAAATGAAGGACATGACTTTTATTGATATTTTTACAGAGGAGATGATAGAAATGATTAAAATAAGTTAAATTTACCTTTATAACTTTTGATTAAACTACTGCTTTTGATCTAGAAAAAATGTGTAAGTATAAATTAGTTTATATTTGCTATGGAATTTAAAGTGCCTGGTATTTTTTGCTGACATAACAGTAGAAACACAGGTTTCATAAGAGCCTGAAATGTTCTCTTTTTTATTTACAGTTTAACATTCAATTTGTTTTGTTTGGTTTTAGATTAACAGAGAAATGGAAGAAAATTTTTTTTTTAATTTGAGAGGTCAAAAATTTATGATATGAGGAAACAAAATGTAGTATTCCATTCTGGACAAGACAACCAAAATGAGGGTGATTACACAAGTCCTTATAGAAGCTGAACTTCCCATTATGCTCTGGGATGATTTATTCCATACATTTAGTGGAACCTAGACCTCACCACTGGGGAAGGACTTGATTCACTTGCCTGGACCTGGTATCCCATGCCATTTGAGATGCACTGTCCGTCCTGCCTACTGCTGGATACAGCTGTAACCAGGGTAGTTTTAGAAGTGACTTGTTTTACTCTGCACTGGTATTCATATCATGGACCACAGAAACTTCGAAATAAAACTTATCAGCTTAAAATGCAAACAGTTTAGTCAATGACTACAGCTTTATAGGAAATTTAGCAATATTTTCAGCATAAAAGAATACATATCACCTGGTCTACTCTTTCTGAAATTGGCAGGAAAACATAACATAAGACAAGAGATAATTTATTTCTTAAGAACAGAAAGAAAAGAACCTAAATGATTTCTCCAATTTTGTGATGTAGATATTTTATTTTTGTCAATGGAAAATAGTTTACAATGGAATAAAGCACTTCACAGATTGAACTAACCCTTGAAAGTAGGATGGCTAAACAGACATCCATACTTGGAGAAGTATTCGATGCTATTTACTGCTTCTTTATGATCTAACCTCTATGCAAAATTAAAAACCTTGAATGCAATCTGATATGACATTTCTTCCTAAGAGTTACAGGGGAAAAAAATGTGTGTATGTTTGGTTTTGTTTGTTTGTTGTTGCTTGTTTATGGTGTGGTCTTTTTGTTTGTTGTTTTTTTTAAAATGGTATCGAGCAGAGTCAGTCTTTGAAATAAGCTGCCAGTTCCTGAATCAAATTTTAGGGTTTTATCTTAGTGTGTGCTTGGAAATTTTTGTTGGGAAAGGAAGACTAAAAATGTATGTGCTAATAATAATCAGGTAAATATAGGAAAATGTAGTAGGAATAAACTCTCTAAGTTGAAGTGTTAACATTACCTCTTTAGGGATGACATGTGGAAATGTGGATTTTCTGCTTTTAATTCTTAAATAAAGTATTGTGTTAAGATTGTTTTGCATTGGAATGCTATTATCTTTAATTTATTTGAACCAGAACAGATGGCTTGGAATGATGTTAATCTGAATCTGTTTTTTTCAATTGCAACAATGATTGGAATTTCAGTGCTAGATTGATTAGCACAAAAAGAGTATCAAAGACAAATAGGCAGAGAAGACTTAAAAGAACACTGAGGAAACTAAAATTTAATTCCTCAAATATTATATAAGATGTGATACATAAGATACGATTTTCATTAAATCCATTATAATCTTTAATTAATAGAAGATGAAACAATATATCATAGAATAACTTTTTTCATAGTGTTTCAATCATATACTAAAATAGGTGGTTACTTGTACAGAAAAAGCTTTAAGGGACAGTTTGCTTTATATCCTAGAATGGCAATATCATCAGTATGGCAATAAAATAGAAATTACCATGATGATCATTAAGCAAGGCACAAAATTAGTTTTATGTACCTCTGACTACGGTCGCTTTCCAGCTACAAACTCCACATCTTTGACAGGACTATAAGATATATGGTGAATATACTTTGTATGTAACTCTTGTTTTGTTTTTGAAACTTCTCAATGGCATAAAAACACAGAATTTATCCAATTCCTGAGAAATTTGCTTGTGTTTTAGCACTCTTATTTACATTAGGCTATAACACACACCCACCAGAACGGGTAATAAAATTAGTATATGTAATGAAAGCTCAAATCTCAGCTTGTTTTCAGCTGTGGAAGGTGAAATGTTGTGTTAATTTTTCCCAGCCCTCAGTTGTACTCACTTCTGTTACAACCCATGTATTTGGACTTCACCTGATTTGACAGCAAAGGCATGTATAACTTGCCTGAGCATCGGCATCAGATGCCATCGGATATTATACTGAGGCACTGAATAGGTAGGTCTGTAACGACAGAGGTCTCTCAGAGATCCTGTGTCATGTATCTATCATCACATGAAAGCAGACCAAGAGATGGTAGATGTGTTTAGGCATCTGAAATGAGACATTGACTAATAGGGAGGCTGATTATCACCTCCGTAAAAAGAAAATTACTCTATATTAATGCAAAAAGAAGGTGAAACATTTACAAAGACAAAACTGCTATATTTCTTTTTTTCTACCAAGAAAGTACTGTCTTTCCATAAAGTAAGAGAACCTCTTTCTTATTTCAACCTCAAGGATGAAGAAAGAGGAGAGAAGCTGGAATAAGGCATCAGCTATCTCTGGGCTTCTATAACAAGCTGGAATGTCTGTGCTGTGTGATAAATTATATCCAAATTAAATCTAATTATCCTAGGTTTTTTTGGTGGTAGTTTTTATTAAAATAGGATATGTAGAAGGAAACACGAAATATGTTAGAAAAACACTGAAGTGCAGCAAGCTGGCTGACAAAGATTCAAACTAAGCAGACCCTCTAAAGCTTGCTTGAAAAAGCTTACAAAATCCCTGCCATTTGCCCATGAGGATCAGAATAAAAAGCAACCTTGAAAGCTGCCAACTTTTTATATTTATGACTGGAGAAAGAGCTTATTCATTGGAGTGTAAGTCTGAGTAAAGGAAAACAAGTTATACCATGTCAATTTATTCTAGCCTTCTTTTCCTGGATTATTTTATTTGTTTAATAATCATATCTGTATTTTAATTATCATCCTGTCCTGGTTTCAGCCAGGATAGAGCTGGTTTTCTTCACAGAAGCCAGTGTGAGACTGTGTTTTGGATTTGGGATGAGAAACTGTTGATAATGTGCTGATGTTTTGGGTTGTTGCTGAGCAGTCAAGGACAGTCCAGCTTCTTGTGCTGGCCTGCCAGCGAGCAGGCTGGGGGGGCACGGGGAGCTGGGAGGGGACACAGCCGGGACAGCTGACCCAGGCTGACCAAAGAGATATTCCCTACCATACGACGTCATGCCCAGTACATAAACTGGAGTTAGCTGGGGGGTGGAAATCGCTGCTCGGGGACGGGCTGTCGATCACGGGGTGGTGAGCAATTGCTGTATTGGGCATCGCTTGTTCTTGTACATTCCTTTGTCGGTATTATTATTGTTATCATTGTTGTTTCCTTTTCTCTTGCTGTCCTATTAAACTGTTTTTATCTCAACCCAGGAGTTTTTTCCCAATTCTCTTCCACTGGGGGAGGGGAGAGTGAGCAAGTGGCTGCGTGGTGCTTAGTTGCTGGCTGGGGCTGAACCATGACACTATACTATAAATTTAAAAAAAAGGTCAAGAAAGTAAACTTCTCCCTTCAACTGTGTATTGAGTCTGGCAGAGATGGAGTTAACTTTCCCCATAACAACCCTCAGGGGGTTGTGCTCTGTGTCTGTAGCTAGAAAGGTGTTCATTACAGGCAGGGCGTGCAGGGAAGGCGTGTGGGCAGGGCGCAGCCGCCCCCCGGCACTAGAGGCCCTCTTGACAAGCCTCCCAAAAGAGGCCCAGCCGTGGTCACCACTCGGGTGAAAACCGTGGCCAGAAGGAATGTGGTGACCCAGACAGAGCTCCCGCCCAC
>NW_010544244.1:0-792 GCF_000687285.1 Phaethon lepturus | reverse complement strand
GGGGAGGTTGGGGGGGGGCCGTCCCCGGCCACCCCTGAAGGAGGGGCAGCTGGTGGAGGCTCCACAAGCAGCAGGGGATCCCCTGTCCTCTTGCTGCCGGGCAGAAGGAGGGGACCTAAGAGATGAGGGAGAATGGAAACAGGTCCCTGCTTGGGACATCAGGCGAATCCTCTCCCGGCCTCCCTTGCCATCCCAGCTGCCCTTACACAACAGATATGGGGCTCTGGAACTTGAGGGCCAGGAACATGGGGACCTTGATGAAAGTCCATCCAGGGGGTTGCCTAGGGTGAGTCAGCCAGGCTCACGCATCAAGACTTGCTGTGTTAAGAAAAAAAGGAGGGTAATTGTCGTAGGTGACTCCCTTCTGAGGGGTACAGAGGGCCCAATATGCCGACTGGACCCAACCCACAGGGAATTCTGCTGCCTCCCTGGGGCCCAGGTGAGAGATGTCACCAGGAAACTCCCTGGTCTGGTACGGCCCACTGATTACTACCCACGGTTGGTAATACAGGTTGGCAATGATGAGGTTGTGCTAAGAAGCCCAAAAGCGATTACAAGAGACTTCAGAGCGCTGGGGTGACTCGTTGATGGAGCGGGAGCACAGTTAGTGTTTTCGTCAATCCCTTCAGTGACAGGGAGAAACACTGAAAGGAATAGGAAAGCACACCTGGTCAACACATGGCTCAGGGGCTGGTGCTGTCGGCAGAATTCTGGGGTTTTTGACCATGGGCTGGGTTACATGGCACCGGGCCTGCTGGCAGCAGCTGGAGGACAACTGTCTCCAAGGTGCCA
>NW_010544243.1:59424-76320 GCF_000687285.1 Phaethon lepturus | reverse complement strand
CCAGTAAGGGATGGAGATTCTCCTTTCCTCTTTTGTTGTTATTAATACATTTGTAGAAGCATTTTTTCTTATCCTTTATGACCATGGCCAGATTGAGCTCTAGCTGGACTTTTGCCTTTCTAATTTTGTCCCTACTTGACCTAACAAGATCCTTGTACTCTTCTTGAGTTGCCTGCCCCTTCTTCCAGAGCTGATAAACTCTCCTCTTTTCCCTGAGTCCCAGCAAAATCTCCCTGTTCAGCCAGGCCAGTAATGCCACGTCAGAGAAGCTGGTTTATCAGCAGCTCAGAATTCTAGGAATTTTAAGGAGCTGGCAATTATCTGAAGTAGTTCTCAAGTAATAATTTAAGACTTTAATACTTAAAAATTTAAGTAGTTTTAAAGGCATGATAGTGCATTCTTCTTTGGGTACCTTAGAAGCATTTTGTTCTTTTAAATAACCCATGCATCACCCACATTTATTTTTGAAGAGGAAATAACTCTACCTTACTGTGCATGAGAATCAGTATTTACTGATAATTATGCTGCTTCTTTGGCCTTAATGGCATGATTAACTTTGACTTGGTTTTGTGATTTAAGGACATTGTGATTTTGTGTTTAATTTTATGTGGCTGGTACTTGAAGCTCTCTGGTTATAACTGGTATTTTAAGGGTACTTTCAGTATGGTGGCAAGTAAAAGCTGTAACAAACTGAGGTCAGTATTTCCTGTATAGGTCTTAAATCCTGCTGGACAAACTACAAATTCCAGGCATCACCAGCTGTGTTGAGGGTTTATAGAAGCTCGGTAGTGCAGGGCCATTGCTCTGCCTGAAGCACCTGAAGTCAGAAAAACCTACTAAAAATAACTGGTATCATTACCTAGCATCAGGCTGTGCATATGCCTTCCTGGGGAAGGGCGTCTTTTGGGAGGTGCTTGTTGGGGTTCTCCACTTTCTCTTGATGTTTTTGTAATGGCTGTAGCCTTCAGTTTGTTGAAATGCATATATTTCTGTGAAAAGTATGTCTTTCTCGTTTGCTTGTTTGATTAAATGTTGTCACTAGATTTTGCATATTTTTTTTTCCAAACGAGCTCTAGTAATTTTAAGATTATACATTTTCTGAGGGTTTTTGAGTGTTCATGGTGCAAGTATCCTATATGGGCAGGTGGAGCACGAGTTCTGATGAGGATCTGAGCTCCAAGTCTCTCTGCCCTCATCTTTGTGTCAGGAGGACATGGCAAGATGTTACCTCGGCCCTCTTCTGTCTGCTACCCTCCTTTTTTCCTCCTCCAGCCAGGCACTGGGTCACATGAGGGAGCAGACCAGTAGCACGGGACTTACGTTGGGCCTTGTGCTCCTCGGCTGTTACATAGCTTATTTTCATGTGCCGTACATACAATATGTTGAATTGAGGGCGAAACGCTGCGCTGAGTTAGAAACTGCTCAGTTCCCAGTATCACACTGAGGAGGTGGGAGACGGAGACAGCTTCTGCTTTTGTTGGTCGTTTGCCTGGTAGATCTGTGCCTCGTCACCTGAATCGCTGATAACGCTGTGTGGAGGTGCTGCGCAGTGAGAACCATCCACTGACATTTCCGTGCAAGCAGTGCAAGATGCATATGCCAAGTAGTAGATGCAGAGGAGAAGAGAAAGTGGAGACTGAGTATGCTGGGTTTCATGTTTCTTTAAAAGAAATAACTTTAAATATTTGTGTACAGCAAGCCAAGCAAGTAAATGTTCCATTGCTCTTAAATCTTTCTATTAGTTAATCTATAAAGAGTTGAAAGCAGCTGTTCCAGATGAGTGGTTGCCCACTGATGATGAATGGTTTAACTCACATGAGAAGGCAGTAAAGTAAACATCTGTAAAAGAAACATACAGACTTCTGCTTTTATCTTGCCTCCCCTCTTGAGGAACTTGAGAAATGAAATAGTTTTTCAGTATTTTTTTAAAATGACTAACAATATACTTTATTTTTGTTTCTTTGCCTAGGGTATTTATGTAAGGGATGCACCTTTGAAGGACATAAAAGTGTTCAACTTTCGCCGATTTGTAGCTCTTTTTAGTGTGGTAAATGCCACAAAGCGGGATGCTGGCAACTATCGCTGCATGATTCGGACAGAAGGAGGAGTTGGTGTATCAAACTACGCAGAACTGATAGTCAAAGGTATTTCACAATAAAAAAATGAGTATTTGCATGCTCCGTGTATGGAATAAGGACCTGTAATTGCCAGTTCAGTAACAATGTCACCCATAGCCTGTTAAAGTCGATAAGAGGTTCAATAAATAGACTCTGTTTATGTAAATCTTAAGAGTCTATCCAGCTGTAACAAGAGAATGACAGAAGAAGCCAAGACTAATTAAGTAGTTACTTGTTGATTGTTGTTCTAAATAATTCCCCCAAATGCACTGTTTAAAACTATATGTCTCTATTTACAAGATTTTTTTACAGTATGAATATAATGCTGGCTATTTACTGCCTTTATGTGGATTACATATTAGAAATATATTTGCTGCAAAATATGAAAGATTTACATTAAAATTAACCCATAAAATACACATATTCCAACATATGGAGGGGTGTTTTTAGAAACAGCAGGAAACACTTAAATATAAATACTAAAGCATACAGGTAAGTCCATTCTTATTATAAAAAACTGCACTAAAACAACTTTTGACATTCATAATTTTTAAATTGCATTTTGATTGCTCCTTACTTTTATGCTAGTATTCTGGAGGAACAATATTTTATTTTTGTTCTTTCAGAGACAAAACCAGATTCCGTAGCACCTAAGCTGTGGAGACACATTATTGTGTTATGTGTCTTCCCTTTCTGGTTCATTCTGTGCCTAACAAACCAGAAGTGAGTGAAGGGCTAAAAACTCTTTTTTTTTCTTCTTTCTGAAACAATTTGATCTAAGTTGGCAAGGAGTGAATAAGTGCCCTAAAACTAAAGCCACCCCAGGTGTGGAATTTTCCTCTGGGAATTAGGAAGAACACACTTGCATCTATTATGCATCCTCTGATTTTAGAAGCAGTATCCTTCTTTGGATAGGCCTTTTTTCTTTTGGGAGTAGCATTCAGATTATCACAGATGGCATCATTATAGCTGTTCTCATAGAATTAAAGAAACTTATAGGCTAAGGAGTAACAGGAGCAGAAATTAATTTTTGTGTAGTACCTTCTTGTCACTCTGCTTTCCAGATTCTGCTCTAGGTTTTATCTTTTGGGTTAAGACTCTTTAATTATTTTGTATGATTTCTCAGCACTTCATAAAGATGTGATCCACTTCCTAAAGGCAACTTGGACATAGGGCAATAAACAAGGTGTGGGATAATGGTTATATCTGAAAATGTAGCATGGGTCTTGTTTCTGATCAGTATAGAAAGCGTGTGTATGAGAAGCTAGCAGTAAAGGAGGGGTTTGAAAGACAGGAGCACAGTGGCATAAAGAAAGAATCAGGCCAAGACATTAAAAAAGCAAAGGAAAAGTTTTGAGGGAAAAAAGATTAGGCAAAATGAGAAGAATGAGTTTACATTAAGACGACGTATAGGAAGGTTAGCAGTTAGGCTGTAGATAAGGATGAATGTTTTGAATTAAATGAAAATCAAGGGGGATATTTAAGAGGAAACTGAGGAGTGGAATAATGGAGAGATGATATGGTTAGCACAGTGTTTGTGAGATGAGCAGGTGTTGAGTGGAGAGGAAGAAAGTTGGGCTACGGGTTAGACTGGGGAATAATAGGTACCAGAAGAAGATACAAGAGAGCTGTAAAGAAGAAGGGACGTTTTCCAAAAGTAAGAAGAAGCTTTTAGTAGATGTGTTTTAGAGAAAATAGAGAGAAGCAGAACAAGACCAAGAGGAGGAGATTGTGAACAACCAGTGTATGAAGATAACATGACAAAACAAATTTTAGTATGAAAATGTAGATGAGCTATTTGAATGTACAGATGAAAAAAGAAACAAATAGAGAAGGCGAGATGAGAATATAATTACAAGGCATGGTGCAAAAAATGAAGTTATTTCAGTCCAAGCAAAGATAACATGAAAAGGAAATAAAAGAAGTGGCCAAAATTGGAAATTTTTACTTTATGGAGGTTAGCAAAGAGAGCGAGAAGGGGTGGAGTATGAACCCCAACAGGAATGATGAAGAATCTTTTAGACCTAATGTCAGTGGAAACAAGCAAGAACAGAGACTGCCTGAATGAGGCATATGGAACATTGACTGCATCAGTGACAGGAGGTACAGAAAGGTGAAGAAGTTAAATTTTTTTCAATTACTTTGATTTGGGGTGTTTTAATTTATTCGTGCTCCTTTTATGGTGTAGTAGATGAAATTATGAGGCGTATCATTAAAGCATTTGTGCTTACTCAGATTCTTTCAGAAAATTTGCACTGGGTGCTGTGAGAGAGTGTATAGCCTTCGGCTGTAATCCCATTAACTGCTTGTGGAGTGGCAAAGTAATTATGGTAATCCCCATTGCATGTATTGGAGCTTTTATGAGACCACTTGCAGGTCATTTCTTCTGACCTAAAAAGACCCATTTTAAACATGGTGCTGTAAAACCTTAGATGACTGTACTGAAATAGTAGCATTAGGGGCTAATTAGTAAATATGCTTTCTTACTGATGACATATATTTAAGAAATTGTATTTCCTAATTTTTTCAGCAGCTTTTCTGCAATGTTAGTTAGCAGAATTCAAAGATAATGGATTGATTTCAGTGCAACTATATCTTTTTTTAATCCATTATCATCAATAAATAATGAAAAAATGTACATTTACCCATATTGCATGTAATGCTTAGTATACTTGGGAATTACTGATGTCTTAATAATAGTATGTGTAAAAACGGTGGTGTAATTACTCCCCGCTCTTTGTTGCAAACAATGCATCTAATTCGCTTCTCATTTATGTTGGTGTAACTAAGCTGACTTAGGAGGAATTTCTCTGGAATTACATTGCTAGGATGACAGGAGAGTCAAACCTAGTGTTTGTAAGTTAAAGAGCATCAGTTCTTCACTTTTATTGTGCTCTGTTTCATTCTGGTTACTGAACTTGTAACTGAAGTTGCAAATAAGTAAATCCTTCACTGGAGTTGGGATTTTTTCAAAATATCTTTTAGTTAGGGACGTTTGGACACTAGAGTGGGTTACAATTCCGTACAATGTTCATTCTACTTCTACTACTTCACTGTAGACATAGTTTCACTAAATAGGAACTTACTCTAAGCAGATTCCAGTTACTTTTTTTTATGTAAACCTCTTTAAGATTTGTAGTGCTGCTGTAGCATGATGCTGTGTGGCACTGGAGACCAGGTACCAGAACTTTTGAAGTCAGCAGAAGGGCTGCTATTTTCAGGTGCTGCAAACCAAACCTGAAATCACAGAAGAATAGGAATGAAATCTTGAAGATGAGAGAGATGTAAGAAACTGTCAAATGTTCTTTTTTTAATTTTTTTTTTTTTTCACCTGAGCAGATACGGTTATAGCAAGGTTTAATCTGTATGGAGGGTAAAAAAAAAGGCAATTAAAGAGCTGTCAGTTAAACCCATGTTATCTTTTTAAAGAGCTGTAGACATGAATATTGTCTTGTTAACGAGCAAAAAGACTGTCAGTGAACAATTAGTCTGGCCTTAAACAAGAAGGAAAAAAAGGTGGGGGTTTTTTTGTAAACTAGTTTGTGCTATCTTTTAGAGGATGGTAAAATAAAGTATTGATTGCTCTATTTAAATAAGTCCTGAAGGGGAGGTTTTCAATTTACCCAAGTGTTTGTTCCGATAGGAAAGTCTGAAAAGACAAGTGCCTTGTCATTGTGTGTGCTCAAACTACACAGTATCCTCATCTGAGTTTGTCAGAGAATTGGATTGAAATGTCACTTTATCTAATGGGAGACATGAAATTGGCCTTGTCAGATCACCCACTTACTGTAAAAAACAGCAGTTCGTATCTAATCGGTGACATAAAAGTAATCAAACATTGAGCAAAAGGGAAATAGTAGGGTGGAATTGATTAAATGTATTTGGTGAAGTAAATTAGACTTCTACATACAGTCCCTAGGTTGAATTTTTCTAATAGTGGGCAGATCCAACACAGATCAGATTTAGGAGAACAGAATGAGCCTGTCTGAGCAGACATCAGATTATTATGGAGTTCAGACTGCTTATTGAGTTCAAACAAGGTAAACTTAGGTGTCAAATTGGTTAAAAGGAGTTTTGTTAGGTTTTTAAGCAAGGGCATAGAAAGGTAACCATCTGTAATGCTGGCAGCTTAAATGTCTGCATCTTTCCAAATGGAAGATTTAACACCAGGAACAGAACCAAACCTCTTCTGGACCCCTAGAGCAAAGAATTTATTCTGGAGGACAAAATCATTTTGAGAACAAGACACAGTAAGAAAATATTAATGGTTGCTTATCTTTGGTACCAGTTGTTCTCATACATTGAATATACAGAGGTACTTAATGTCTGTTTTCTCTCTCTGCCAACTAACCTTTCATGCTGGATCCATCAGTCTGTCTGTACCCCTTTTTTACAGACAGTTCTGGTATTAGGACTTAATTTTATGGTTGCCTGACAACTCCTATCATGAAGTCCTGCTTTAGGATGCTCATGTTTTGGCAAACTGACTTCAGGCTGATATTTTTCAGTGTTGGTGTGTGCCTTAGCCTGAAGATTTTGAGAAAACCTCCAGCCAAAGCAGTTGAGATAGTTCAGCCATCTAAGTAAACTTGCCATAGGAAAGTGCTGAAGACTCTGGGCTTTCAAGCAGGAGCTTTTCTTTCATGAGAGTAGTAGTTATGACAAGAATACTGTTCTTCTGTTCCTGTGAAAATCTGTTTCCAAGTATAGTCAATTTACAAGCTACTAAATAAAACCCACCAAGACCCTCCTTCTGATATGTACAATGGAGACTTCTCTGAGTTAAATTCTCAAATTCCCCCCAAATTCTAGATACAGTGAATGGGACTTAAGTGCAAGCACTGATCTTAGTTCCTCTGGGACAGGCTGGGTCCAGGCACAGGAATCAAAAGCTGTGAGCTTACCATTCCTGTGCTTTTAGCCTACAGCCCTCCACCTTGCTGAGCCCTTGTACTATGAGGGTAAAATGGTGAGATGCATGATGTAGATAGCGAGGCATGTCCAATGGAGGGCTATGAGAATGGTTAAGGGACTGGAACATATCTCGTATGAGGAAAGGCTGAGAGACCTGGGGCTGTTTAGTCTGGAGAAGAGAAGGCTGAGGGTGGGACCTTATCAGTGTCTATAAATATCTGAAGGGTCTGTCAGGAGGATGGAGCCAGTCTCTTTTCAGTAGTGCCCAGTGACAGGACGAGGGGCAATGGGCACAAACTGCAGCACAGGAAATTCCACCTCAACATGAGGAAAAAATTCTTCACTGTGAGGGTGACGGAGCACTGGAACAGGCTGCCCAGAGAGGTTGTGGAGTCTCCTTCTCTGGAGACCTTCAAAACCCGACTGGACACGTTCCTGTGCAACCTGCCCTAGGTGATCCTGCCTTGGCAGGGGGGTTGGACCAGATGAGCTTCAGAGGTCCCTTCCAACCCCTATCATTCTGTGATTCTGTGGGTGCAAGAGCAAGAAGCTGCCTACTCGAATGAGGTTGTTAGTGTTGGGACTGAAAATTGACTGTTGGCAAACTGGGTGGTGTTTTGAAATGAGAGGGCAGGTAGGTGAAAATTTGACTACAGAAGCACTAAAAACCAGGGATAACGATGACAAAGGGTAGAAGATAAATGCATATACATATATGCATATGGAAAAAATACATATGAGTTTATATACTTATATATGTGTGTGTAGGGGATGATGATGGGGGCTGAGGTCAGGGGAAGAGGGAACTGTCTGGAAAGGGGAACTGTCTAGTGCAGGAGGGGAGATGAAAAGCAGACGCTAGGGAGAAGCATGGTTAGAAGAACAGCAGCAGACTGGAAGTTAGGGAGAGGATCAGGCACAGAGCTTGTAGATACTGCCTGGGGTAAAAAAAAAAACCCTGAACCTGGAGTGGGAATTTAGTGGTGTTTGCAATGTGAAGATGGTCACCTTAGTGTGGGGAAAAAGCAAAAACCGAGCAAAGCTGAGAATAGGAAGGGTAGATGGGTTTGGACCACTTAGATGAGGGTGGAGCAAGAGCAGTGCAGACTGAGGCACCAATGTCTTAAAAGAAAGTTGGTGAGTCAGGAGTGGGCAAGTCAGACCAACCTGATTTGGGAGGAATCCTGTTTGGGGAAGGGAAGAAAGAGTTTGTGCCTACTACTACTCCTACTGCAGGGTTTAGCAAGGTATCTGCTAATGTCCAAGTAATTAGATTGCACCTGCATAAGCTTATCAGTGTATGACATCAATTTGTGCCAGGGGAGGTTTAGACTAAATATTAGGAAAGATTTCTTCACCGAGAGAGTGGTCAAGCATTGGAACAGGCTGCCCAGGGCGGTGGTGGAGTCACCATCACTGGAAGTGTTCCGAAAACGTGTAGACGTGGCACTTCTGGACATGGTTTAGTGGGTGTGGTGGTCTTGGGTTGATGGTTGCACTTGATGATCTTAAAGGTATTTTCCAACCTTAATGATTCTGTGATTCTGTGACACTTGCTTTTCTGTAAAGTTACAAAAGATATATATAAAATAGAACAATGATATTTTCTTAAATGATGAATTTACAAGTAATTTTAAGAACATTGGGATACTGGGTCAGGTCAAGTTTTCATCCTGAACAGTCTCAGTAAAGGAACAGTGTAAAATTAGCTCACATTTTCTGTATCATACTGTTTAGTTGTATTGTTTAATTAAATAATTAATAGCAGGAATTATTTAAAGACTTTTTTTAAAAAATATTGCATGAAGAACCGTGGTGTTTCAAAATCATTGCCGTGTCTTTTGTTATCAGTGAGGGTATTTGTTGCCCTTCATCCACAATTAAATGCTGCAAAATGGCATTGCTCTCCATTGTTTCCCAAGGGGTGGAATCATTTGCATGCTCAAAAGAGGAGCACAATAAAATATATAAGTATAAAAAAACAAAATGGAGAGAAAATGGAAGAAAATATTATTAAAATAAAGCCCTTTAGTTGATTTTAAGACTATAAAATTATAATGATTTGATTAGTTTTATAATAATTAAGATGTTATTAATGTGGACATTGCATCAGAGAGATGATTAATACCTTATTTTTATCACTTCACCTACTCATGATGTGCTGAACAGCATCACGTGGGAATATCGTGGCATTATCTTTCTAACAGTTACTATTTAATAAAAAAAAATTAGCTTGCAGGATGAATGTTTCTCCCTTGTTCCATGCAGCATGGCTCCATTCTTCCACTCTCTCACCTCATAGAAAATTTGAAAAATATTATAGTTACTATTGAAGTAGATTTTTTTAATTTTTCAAGTTAGTTGTTCTAAGCCACAGAGAAGAAATGTCTATTTTTTGTGTTCTATAACTCACTTAAATCTCAGAGAGTTACATTATCTCCACTGGCATTTCTGTGTGATGCCTCTCCCCTCCCTATTAACATTTTAAAAGAACTGCAAAACAAAAAGATGTTAGGACCTTGTAGAAAATATTTGGAAATTCTGTATGATTTAAACTACAAAGCAGTGTAAATAAAGGAGTTGCCATTTCAAGTGTGCTTCCAATTAATATAGAAGCTCATAAGAATACATATTTATGTGCATGTACTGCTAAATTTGTTTTTATCCTCTGCATAAGAGAAGGGCTGCTCCTTATCATAAAGGCTTTGTCTTTTTCTCATATTTGCTGTAAATGATCCATTTACGTAGGGTTACATTAGAGCATCTCCCTAAAGCTTTCTGTCATCTGCAGTTCTCTGGCTTTGTACGGTCGCCACTATTTTTGTTCCATAAGGGATTATGCCCATGACCATTTGTCACAGAATTCAAGAAGAGATGAACTGTCTGTCCAAAGTTTAAAAAGCATTAAATTTGAAGTTATGAATAAACTTACCTTTTTTTGAGTTAATATTCTATTTTAAAGCCCTATCTTTAAAGGGTTTCACAGTACTGAATAGCTTTGTTTACTTATTTCAAGAGAGATCTACAAGGAAGGACAACTCTTTAAGCTAAACCATCGTATCAAATAGTCACTGCTACAAACCTGTTTCGGCAATCAGTTGAAATTCCTTCCTTGAATGTACACAGCTATAAAATCACAGGTCTACTGTACCATTTTCAGAAAGTTATTAATCGGAAAATAACTTGCATGGCATTTATTTGAGACTACCCCAGTGGCCAGCAGTAAAACTGCTTTTAGTGAAAGATGGTGGTGCTGCAGTCTGGTACTTACCTGATTAAGTGATTCAAACTCTTCTTTACCCTAAAAATATTAAATCATTCTGCCTAAAGAAGGAACAAATGAATAAGTCAGAAGAACAACTTTCATACTTTAGTCATGAAATCAGCTCATTATTTTCGATAGTACACAGTTTGTATTAAAGTGTCTACTTAACTCTGGGTCTCATGTTTTTAACCGATCACTTAATAATGAGCATCATATCTGTAATGAAAGGTTCATTTTATGTAACCTCAATCTCTGGTAAGAGTCTACTTTTAGTATTAAACTACGTTACTAGTATTAAACTGCAGTATATGCAGGCTTTGCTGAAATCATGGAGCTTGCATTAACCTTTTGCACTTTGGTCACAAAGGAATGAAAAATATGCCCTGAGGGATAAGAAGACAATAAAATACTGTCTATTTCAAGTACTTGTAATACTTGGAATGAATTGGTGTAACCACTAACCTTAGTGACCTAACTCCTGAGTTTGCATTTTGAATGGCACTTCAACAGCCTTTAGTAGCATTTGAAACTTGAAAGTAATTAACTGTTCTTTCAGCATGGCTAAGTAAATACCTTAGGATGCTCTATAAAAGTTCCATTTCATGTCTTGGTTCACAAAACAGCCTAATGATTTAAATTGATGCTAAATCATTTTGAGTCAAGTCAGAACTGTTTCCAGACATGCTATTGCTGTATGAAGCCATAGTTTATATACTTTAGGAACAATAATTTAAGTAAAACTGCAGTATTCGTCTAACCAAAAGATGACATCAGTTTGCCATATATTGTTACTGACATATAAGAGTGTTTTCCCTAGTGATTTGAAAATATAAACAATATTATTTTCTTTACGTACTGGAATCTACTGCAGTATATTAAGCTATATGGAATATATGTCTATTCCAATCAGTAATAATTAGTAGGCATCTTTGGAGACATTCTGGATTATTGCCCACTATATTACGTTCTTTGTAATGTGATCATTAATTTTGTTAAGATGAAAATATATAATGCGGATGCCTATGTTTGCTGTTTTGTGATGTCGTATTTCAGCAGTTACTAACGGATTGCACAGGTTGAAGCTTACGTACAAGTATACAGTGCTAATTAGAAACACAATCTTATCTGAGGCATTGCTAATCTTCAGTGTACTCGGTGCTCCATGAGTTGAGCACTCTTTCTGTAAATAAAAAAGGTAGCATAACACTGGATAATTACATGTTTGTTAAAATGCCAATTCTACTATTTCTCAGGAAATATTAATACGTAGTTCCAGAGTTTCTTTCTCCCTTGTACTTCAATCTTTTATGTTTGCTTTAACTATGACTTTGAAGTCCTTAAGAACATGATGAAATATATAAATTCAACTTCTTTTCTCTTTCACTACCCGTATCTCAACACGTTGGGAAGTGGTTAGCAGAAGGGGATAAATTTGAATCTACAGCTTGGGGAAGACAGATGTTCTATGTTCATTATGTATTCTGTGTAGCCTTAAGAAGGTGGCAGTGTTTGCTGTGATAGATATGTTAAGAATACTGGATCAAACAGTGCCTTATTACAGCGGCCTGGTTACATTCTACTTGAATATATTTAACCAGTGAGAAGATGAATTTTATGCAGATGTGATGCATGAAACAGCAGAGTAATTTCCTGGTTAATCAATAGGAAAAAAATAATTTTGTTATTTACCTTTAAAAAGAGATGATGTCTGCAAATTATTTCTGCAGTCTAATTTAAAAGATGTCCCTCACGTAATAAATGAAAGTGGGTTTAAAATTTTTCTCACTTTTAACATCTTTAGAATGCAAACGATCAGGAGATCACATGCTTGCTCTGTGAGACAGAGTACTGCTTCTACTGCGGTAGTTAGTGAAAATAAGCCATTACATGCAATAAAGTCAGAGTTGTAGTAAAGACTTAAGAATTCCCCCAGCTCTCATTTAGAAGCTCTTTCTGTTTAACCAGGATATAGGACTTGAAAAAATACTGTATTTATTCTGCTTACACAGAAGTCTGAAAATCTGAAGGCTGAGTAGTACAGTCTGTGAGAAATAATGAATAAAAAATTCATTTTGTTTTCATGCAGAAATCACTGTTCTGGCTATGTCTAAGAATAGAATACAATATCAATTTTAGCTTGAAAATGTTAGTTTTGAGTAGGATATGTATTTACATCCAGTAAGAACTGTATTTTGATAAGAAAACCTGAGATCATCTTTCTTTTTTAAATTGGAAGTTAACAGTTACCATGTAATGTCTAGTGAATAGAATTCCAGTTGCACCTGGTTTGAAGTTATATGGTATAAAACAAAAGCTTTATGTTAAAATCTCCAAGTGCATAAGCAAAAGACTTTGCATATTGCAGTTTACTGGAAATCAGTTAATCTATAGTGATGATTTCTTCATATCCATATTTTTATGCAACCTTCAGCTCTAATACAGTACAAAACCCATTGTTTATTTGAATGTTTTAAAGCAGAAAAAGTGCCAGTATAGTCACTGCTGCTTTTTGTAACTTGTGCTTCAGAGCCACCAGTTCCCATTGCTCCACCTCAGCTGTCTTCAGTTGGTGCAACTTACCTGTGGATACAGTTGAATGCCAATTCCATCAATGGAGATGGACCCATTATTCAAAGGGAAGTTGAGTATCGAACTTCAAGTGGAAGCTGGTATGACATACAACCTGTGGACTCCACAAGCTATAAGATTGGGCACCTGGATCCTGACACAGAATATGAAATCAGTGTATTACTTACAAGACCAGGTGAAGGAGGAACCGGATCTCCTGGCCCGGCTCTCAAAACAAGAACAAAATGTGCCGGTGAGTACTCAAAAGTGATTGGAAAGTTGTAAGTGTCTTTCTAGGGTTGAAAATGTAAGTTATTTCACTAGCAGTTTTTGCTGCCTACCTTAAACCAGCAGGCTCTAGGAATTAAGACTGAACGCTTCTAAGTATAAACTATTAGCATTTGCTAGCTATGATGACCTTGAAGCCAACCTTCAGTGCCACTGTAGATGGTAGATGAAATCATACCTCTTCATGCCTTAAAGTGGTCAGTGTAGAGTGCTGTGTAAATAAACAATTTTTACTATCAGATATGCACTGAGCTCTCTGCATTTCATTACACCTCTCTCTTGCCGGTGTATGTTTGAGTTTCAGGTTAGTTAATTTTTTTTCTTTTTTCTTGGCTAGTATCCCAAGCTTGATAAGAATTTTGTTTGTTTTGGATAAAGTTTCTTTTTTCCTTTTTTCAGTGTCAGGTATATCAAACTTGTAGATAAAGTAGAAAGAGATCTGGTGTAGCAGCAGAAGTATGCACTGTTAAGTCTCAATTAGCAGATGAGGTTTAGCAGAGGATGGCTTTCTTGAGTGACTGACAGCATGTCTTTTCATTAAATGAGATAGTGTGATTTGTGGTGCTGTGTAGCAGTCTTGGCTCCTGTTTTGGGTGTTATAATTAATAGTGCTGACCTGTGACTGTGACTGTAAAAAGATACAAACTAGACCTATTATACAAAAGCAATTGTACGGTAATTTTCAGGAAGAGTGGCAGAGATACTAATTTGGGATTCAGCCACTTGGAAAGCAATAGAGTATATTGTGACTTGGAATTTTTTTTGTCATTAGTATTTACCCCCAATATTTTATATCTTCTTTCTCCTGCTGTAAAGTAGGTGGAAGATAGGCAGGAGTGTACGTAGCGGAAATGGGACTAAGCAAATGGTGTTAGCTTATTGATCCTAATCTTTTAAAGAATGTCTTGCTGTTATTTGTCCTTTAACAGGAAAAATTACATACTTCAACAGAAATAATGATGTATTTCTATTGCATATGAAAGTAAAGTTACTTTTCGCAAAGTTACTTGGCCACCTGTCAGTGGCTCAATGGCATTTCAGTTGAACTGATTGGTGTGATGTCAAACATAGAATGAAATGTAGTTGCTATCAGGATCCCAGTGTTATGTTTTGAAGATGCAAGCTTATACAAGTACTAACTCTTTGATATTATTTTGGTTTTTTTTTCTTCCTCTCATTACTGGAAAGAAGTATTTAATGAAAAATACCAAAAAGCAGTACAGTTAAGTTACAATAACAGTCAAGTATTTCATATTTATAAGATTTTCTTCACTAGACTGAGATAACTTCAGCTTAGCCATAATAATTAAGAGTTCCCTTCAGGAGGGTTTCTCTGTCACTATGCGTTTCATAAGAATGTTAAATTATCTGACTAGTCAAGGTAAGTATGTATTCAATACACCAGTACTTCAGGTATTTTAAAATTAAAACAGTTTTTATCATAGTTTGATCATCTGCTTATATGATTAGATAATGTAGCACGAGGTGCTGTGTAAGTGAGCCTGTCTGTACTAAAGGATTAGAGAGTGTGGTGGGATGACACCAGCCAGCAGCCAAGTACCCACACAGCTGCTCACTCAGTCATCTCTGCCACAGCATAGGGAGAAAATAGAAGGAAGGCAAGCAAGACCCATGGACTGACATGAAGACAGTTTAATAGGTGAAGCAAAAGCTGTGCTCGCAAGCTAAGTGAAATAAAAAATTTATTCGCTCTTTCCCACCGGCAGGCAGATGATTATCCACTTCCTGCAAAGCCTTGGCACACATAATGGTTACTTGAGAAGATGAATGCCATAACCATGAACATCTTCCCTTCCTCCCCCTTTCCTTGAGCTTCGGTTGTTGACCGTGGCATCATACGGTATGGAATATCCCTTTGGTCAGGTGGGGTCAGCTGACCCCACTGTCCCCTCCCAGCCTCTTGTCCAACTCCAGTCTACTTGCTACGGGGGCAAATTGGGAAAAAGAGAAAGCCTTGAGTCTGTGCAAGCACTGCTCAGCACCATTCAAAACACTGGTGTGTTATCAACCTTGTTTTAGTCACAGATCTAAAACACAGCACCATACAGGCTGCTATGAAGGAAATTAACTCCATCCCAGCCAGACCAAGTAGAGAGAGAAATCCAGAATTTTAGTTATCTTTAAGAACATCATATGCTTTCTGGTCTTTTCAGTTGTACATGCTGTTGAGTATTAAAACATGCATTCAGTCTCATAAACCACTATGTACTGGAAGAATTTTATTACCTGATAACGTCTTGTAATACATCAGCATTATTTGTGTTTTCATTAAGCTAAACAGTAACCTTCTTAAATTAAAAGTAGAAAGTGATGGCTGACTGAAAAATTTAAATTGAATGATGATATTAAATCTGTCTCTACAAATTGGCTTTTTTATAGCAGAAGATCCTGCTTTGAAGGTGTAGTGGTTATTGGTTAACTGTTAGCAAGTGACATGCTAATAACTAGCCCAAGGGCTTAAAGAGAGATGCTGATAAACTAATGATGGTATAATTAAGCTGGGTAGGAGTAAAATAATGCCAGTCTCCAAAGCATACCGTAGAATTAATAAAGCAGGAGTCTTTAAGAGAAGAGTCATTGCACCTTTTTAATTACTGTGATAATGGTATGCTGCTTGCCTGTTCCCTAGGGGTCTAGTGAACCACTTGGAGACTTGAAGCAATATGCTAGACATTCAATAATCTTAATAGTTCTCCAAAGCATTTGAAATATGTTTTCATTTTAGCAAAATGAGATTTCAGAGGCTTGTAACAGACAAGTCCTATTTGTAACTTTAGTAAAGAAAAGCATGTATAATTAGAATGCAAAGAAAAAAAATCTCTCCAGACTTGGCTTCATCACCCTCAGTGGAGCAGTTGCATACTTTCTAAAGTGCTTTGCTTCCTTTTCATGAAATATAATATAAATGTAAGTGCTCTTTCAACGTAATGTTCAGGAAGGCCGAGGAATTACATTCAGGTCTGGATTAGATTTAACCTAGAACGTGAAGTTCAGGTTTGAAAAAGAGGGCCTTAATGGATTTTGGCCATTGTGAACCATATTTGAGTCAGACTTAGGAAAAAGGGTTTTTCTCATTTCAAGGTCTGAAATCGAGGCCTCCTCAGGCTGTCTGGAATTTGAATCACCAGTTGCTGTGCTCAAAGTTCCCTTTTCCCACAGATGTCTAATGTTGATCTTATGAACCTAGAAGAGTGCTGCCATTTAAAATAAAAGGGAGGCGAAGGGAGATGGGAAGAAAATTAATCAGGAGATACATGACAGAACATTTCCGTTATACAGTATATCTCAAATTACTCTGATGTTCATTTTCACTCTGGTACAGTTGTAAAATAAGAATTCCAGAGTAGTCACCCACAATTAGAGTTGTTTAGAGGCAGGATATCAGAATGCTTCACACTTAAGACACTGTTCACTGAGCTGACAGACTTATTCCTCAGCTAAGAGGCTCGCAGTGCCTACTACTGCTATAGACATCTCAGCCACCCAGCCATTGCTAGCAGCTAAATAGCTACTCAAGTATTTGAACCAAAGAAATCACCTTGTACATAAGCACGAATCCAATCAGTGACTCTGCCATATGGGATATAATAAGTTTGAGGGTAAGAGAATCAATAGTTATAAAAAAAAGTTATCCCTTACTGAAGTAGGTTGGGAATCTCTGGTGCCTGAAAAAGTCCATAATCAAATCTTCTCTAAGTCTGACCCAAAACCAGTAGAACTGTC
>NW_010544243.1:8374-59393 GCF_000687285.1 Phaethon lepturus | reverse complement strand
GCAGGAATGTTGAACACTTAATAAGGTAGACTATGTTTTGTAGTTTCCTCTTATCTATATCAATATTTCTGTGGGTAGAATTATTTATTTCAGTGCTTTGCAACATGTTTTGTCTTTGACATGCATTGTACGATACAAATCTTGATGCACTGTGTCCCTCCACTCTGATCGTGAGGCCCCAGTTAAAACAGTCTCCTGGAAAATCCAGAACTGCTAAACAAGCTCCTGCAAATTTTTTTGCTGTGGACTCTCTGTTATGTTCCTTGAATCTGCTGATGAACAGATATAGCTTAAAGCCAGCTACCTTAGGAAGAAAAAGTAAGATAAAATCCTCTCTCCTGCTAAGGGAGGGGATTTTCAAGGTCTTCTAGGGAAAATCGTTGCCTTTTTCTCATCACGTTTCTTTTTTTACTGTGACATTTGGAATAATTCTAGGAAATTGCATCTTTTTCTTTCCTGAACTAGAGAACTCTATTGGAATTTAAGAAAATAAAAAATAAATAAAAAGACTGGTAATAAAGAAACTTCTGATGGACTATCCCCAAATCATGGCATTTTTTTAACAGTCGGAACTCTACTCTATGCTAAGAAACAATTATTGCCTTGGAGTATAAGATACATATTGCCTTGTTTTGCGTTGCAAAAACAGTCATTGTCAATGTAACCAGTAATTTTCCAGGCAGAAAATTCACATGTTCCTCATACAAGGAAGTAACAGGAATGTTTTAATTAACATAGTTCATTTTGCTGTCCCTTCTAGTGCATCATCTGAGCTTGTCAGGAGGAAAGCTGTTATTCCTAGTACAATTGAGCTCTTGAATCACTGCTGCAGTTAGTTGTAAACTGTCTGTTACTCCTAGAAGGCTTGTTACAATCTGGAAGAGCAGAGCAGAGGAACTCTTTAAATCCCCACTCTAAAAATTATTCTTTTTCATTTTATTAATTTGCTCACTGCTTTGGCATCAGCTGGGTGATTTTGGAAGGTGTCAAAATTACTTCGCTAGTCTGTGCTGCCCACTAGCATTATGAAAAAAACCTACACGTGCCAAAATGCTCACTGATGATCAATTAAGACGTCATCTCCTGTTACCAGATCCTGAAAATGTGGACCAGAGCAACAACCTTATTTTTACTTGCAAATGTTAACTCAGTTCCCTGTTTTCTCCTTTTCATTGCTAAAAGGGGCGCATAACTTCCAAGCATGTAAGGTCTATAGCCTTTTTAAAAACTATATGAAAATATAGTATTCACATAGGCAACATACATTCACTCTGTTGAAAATTATAGCCTGATCCACAGCCAAAGTATAAAGCTGTTAATCTTCCCCATCTACCCATTTTAGGTAGTCCCTACAAATTATACAGTACTTTGCTGTCATATACTCTCTAACTGCATCAGGTCTTGACAGGTGTCTGTCTTGAACCCTGCATGCAAAGTCAACATGCTCAGGTACACCAGATAGTACTCCATGCCACCACTTTTCTCCTTCTCTAATGTGAAGAACTAACCTGACATGAAGCATTTGCCAGGTCCTACAGAATGGACAGTCTGCAGCTCCTAGTGTATGAGATTCTGAATACTCAGTCATCTTTGCAGTTGGTCCTCCCCATTTTCCATCCGCCCATTTCTTTTGTTATTAATTCTGTAGTCTCTCCTTTTGTTCACATCCTAGACTGTCTTAAATCTCAGTCTTACTTAACTGCTTATTTCCATGCCGTTCCCCATTCTATATCACTACTGGGAAAGACTAATTCCTTCCTAAAAAATTCTCTAAGTTGAAATGGCTGCTGCCTTTCTCTGTTCTTATAGGCTTCTTTGGATCTTTTGACCTTTTTTGTCTCAAGAAAAGAGGAAGGATCTTTGTGTCACTGGGAATTAAGTTCTTCCTTCTTGTTGCTATACCTTGGGGGACTGCCTGTGAACAGGTTCAGTTTTTTTCAGGCATATAACAAAGTCTTAACATTGCTTAGTTTTGTGATCAGAAGAAAATATTGAATTCAAGCCATGCTGCAGGTTCTTTTCTACAGCTCATTCTCAGAACTTGGCAATATTTTATGAAGTTTGAACCAAGGTTGTGCAGCTGTGTTGTATCCAAGCTAGACCTCAGGTCACAGACACCTGAACCCTGAGAAGGGAGCGTTGCAGATATTGCACCATTTTGTTTTCCATGGAAATCTCAATGGTATTTCTAAAGTCACCATTCCAAACCTGAAGTTAGGTATTTTAGTAGGAAGTTGCATTGATTTATCGGAATGGCAAGTCAACCACACATTTCATGTATGGTTTTATTGTGAAAGTAAGTTACAGTTTTAATAGAAATTTGAAATGAAGAATACCTGCTGCATCATCCTTTCTCCTAGTGCCTTTCTGCTATACAAATCATTCCTGTATAAGGTCTATTTTCTCATAAGGTTGAATGCTAGTATTGCATTTTCCGCACTGTAGCAGGTGAATCACAGCTTTTGGATGTGTAGAAGGTAAGCTGTTAGATTTTAATAGAATTCCAGGAAAATATTACCTAGTGGGATGTATGTTCATGTCTCTGTGTCAGTTGTCACTTACCTTTGATTAGGAAACAAAAAAAAAAAGAAAAGCATCTTCTTGGAAAGGGCCCAACTGAAAACACAAATCACGTCCAGCTGTGACTACTATATGCAAGTTCTTCCTTGGCAGACACTTGCCTGAAAACAAAACACTCAAGTTCTTCCTTACTGAGCTGATTTCTCTGATGCTGTCTTACAAAACAGCTTTCCCTTGTGTTATTGCAGATCTTTGGTCAAGAAAAAACAAAATAATACAATTTCCTCCCATAAAAAGAAGTCTTTCAATCCAGTTCTCCTTCTCTTTGTCTCACAGTCTAAGATTCCCCTCTGGGAGTCCTGTAAGTCCATGAAAGCAAAAAAATATTCAGCAAACAGCAGTGAATGCAGCTGTAACAAATGCCACTTCTATCTTCAAGAAGGGCAAGAAAGAAGACCCAGGGAACTACAGGCTGGTCAGCCTCACCATAATCCTTGGGAAGGTGATGGAACAACTAATCTCAGAAACCATTTCCAGGCACACAAAGGACAAAAAATGTTAACAGGAGAAGTCAGTATTGATTCACAAAGGGAAAGTCATGCTTGATGAACCTGATAGCCTTCTGCAATGAAATGGTTTGGTAGCTGAGGGGAGAGCAGTGGAGAAATTCCAAAGTTGTTGGCCCTGGTTGAGCAAGGGTGTGGTGGGGGGTGGTTGAGCCAAATGGACCAGACCCTTCCTACCTCAACCATTCTGTGATTCTGAGTTTCTGTCCAACTCTGGGAAGAACAGCTGTCACCATGGTGTCTATTAAATTCTCCTAGACTCTGCTTTCACAAGCAGGGATGTATCATGATGTCTCCACCATATTCCCGTCCTTCCCCAACGCTATATGAACCGTGAGGTACAGCGTGATGGAGAGACTCTTTATCATAGGCAAAAGTTTGAGTTCCACCACATCATACTGGATGCTTCTTCAGATTTGTGGTTGCTAGTGATAGGGAAAAATAAATAATATTTTTATAAATAATAATATAAATAATATTTATATAAAATAAAACATTATCAGGGTATCTGCCCTTTCATCCAAGTGTGTCTTTGCTTTGCAGTTCGGTTCTCCATTCAGTGAATCTTCAGCCTGTGCACACAAACACTTTTCCTAACACCAGCAACCAAACAAGCTGGTATTACGTAGAAATTACTAATCCCTGCACTTTTGTGTCTTCATCAGTCCCTAAATACATCTTTTTGGTTTAGTTACAGCATCCAGAGGCCTCACTGGAGAAACAGAACATTCTCCCTCCCCACCATCTAAAGGGGGAGGGGCTGTACTGGCAGGAAGAGGACAGAAAGACTCGTGCAGAGATATAGGTCTGTTGTCACTCTTTCTGACACATGATCTGGAGCATATAAGGAATGTAGGCACATTCTAGTGATGATAAGGCCATGGAATATGAAACCTGACTGTCAGATTGGTTTGTTTTGAGGAGTTCCTCATTACAACAAGGATAAGCATTTAGGATACTTTCTTGACAATTATAGCTGAATTAATATAGGGGTGGAAACTGAGTGTTTGTAAAAAGAACTGCCAGGTAGGATGGTCTTTGGTTGTGTGAAAAGCAGTCATATAAATAGAGGCTTAGTTCTTTACTTTATTAGATTGCTATTTCAAAACATTTGCAGAGGAAGAAATTAACCTGCTCTTTGAGACAAATGAACCTTCACCATCTTATAGCAAACCTGAGGGGGAAAATTATTAATTTCACATCTGCCAGGTAGAGGGAATATGAAGAAAACATAATGACCCTTGAGAAAATGTAGATAATGTGATTCCTTCTATGACATATCTCCATCTCCAGATTTGTTGCAGTCTCTTATTAATTATAAGGATAAGCTCAAAAGACACACACTCAAATAATTATTTTACCCAACTTTGATTCAGGAAGAATTTCTCGATGTGGAGTGAAAAAACCCCAGTAAGTTGGGAGTGGACTGGATATAAGCAAAAGACTGCTATGTGGGCACCTTTAATAGAATTGGTATGTTAGGTATACCTGTGAAAAATGTTGATAGGACATTCCTTAGTATTACTCTGTTCTGAACAATTTGAACATGAACTGTTTCATGGATGCTTTGGATCTCTCTTTTCAGAAGTATTATTACTGCAGATTTAAATACATACATTGGTACTCTATTATTAAAAGCAATTAGAAATACAGAAAAGGAAACGTTTTGGATATAGGTGCCTTCCCTGTGAAGTTCCATAGGTACCTTGAATTCATCCTTAAAAACTTTCTGCTGAGCACTTCTTGCCCTCTTCTGAGGGCAATTTTCATGTCAGTTATTCCAGTTTTCACATCCAGTTATGCCATACTGTCTTCCAGTTATAGGCAAACTTCATTATTAATAATGCTGACCCTTTGGCAAAAACATTAGCAAATGAGACAGGAAAGGATGGGTTTTCCTCTGACTTAGTCAATGGAGAAAGTCTTATCCAAATCAAAGCAAAATCTTTTATGCATTTGAAGTGTCCAAAGTATATTTACTTCTCCAATTTATGTCTAAAAGAGTAACTAACTGTGCGTGCCTGAGGGTGTGTATGTGTGCATATGCATATGCACATACACATACAACCCCATCAACCCAGTTCTCTTTCTCCTTCCTATATATGTATGGATGTATCATCTCTATGACCAAAGGGGATTTAAGGTCTAAAGAACAGATTTTGTATTTAAAAAAACGGTTGAGTGAACTTCTGAGCCATCCACTTTAGGAGCCAGGAAAATAAGATCTTTCATAGACAATGAAAGCCTAATTTCTGAAAGATTTGTCTACTAAATATTGCCATGTTATGATGGTAATCCCATTGGCCCTTATGACAGTCCTGCAAGGTGAGAGACAGGACCCAATTAACCAGGAATCTGCTGTCAAATGCAGTATTTGATGTTGGACTTCTGCTTGTCTGCCCTGAGCCTCCTGAATGAGGGCACTAGTTTGGTGCTCTCTCATCTTCTGGTATTAAATTCTGGCAGGACTGTGTCAAATTTGTTTAAATTTGAAAGAAGTTGTTTGAATGAAATTTGTCAATGGTTTTAAAGGGTATTGAGAGATGGGAATGGATGAACAAACAGGCATGTTCCTCCGTTTTATTATTTCAAGGCTTACCCTTTTGTTTGAGTCTGTTAGATCGTGTGCTGTCTTGTGTCTTTGTAAAAACACATAACTGCACAATTCTATTGGAGCATTTATGAAGCATGAAGCATCCAGGAATTATGTAGAAACACTGAGAAACTTAAGTTTTTAATCTTTCAGTTTTCTTTAAAAAAAAATTGCTCAAAAAAAGTAAAATCAAAGGTTTGCATAACGAATGACGCATTAATTCTACCTCATTTCAGAGGAAGACAAACGGTGACACAGCTCAGGTGCTTCCATTTTATTTTCAGTGCTTTGAAGGCATTTTGGCGTTGCAAAGCTGTTTGTTTTACAAATGCAGAATTGTTGTATACAGAATCCAGTCCAACCTCCTCAAGATTCCCAGGAAGAAGAGCTGGTGCTGTAACTCTGGCTTTTCTGGTACTACTTTTTGCCATAATGTACAATTACAACTTTACAGCCTAGACTATGGAATATATGTTTAGTCTGAGACCTGGAATCAGGGTAGGTCCCAATGAAGAAATATCCTGATTTTGGAGGGAAAGAAGTTCTCTCTTTCCCTTCACGGTGCTAGGTCACTGCAGTGCTGTAAATAGGTAATGCTGTCCTATAGTCCAAGGATCTCTTCTGGTCAGCAAGTGTGCACAGTGTTTCTTTTTACAACTACAGAAAAGTAAAGTTGAGACAGCTCAAAGAGCACTAGACCTCTGTTTCTATAGACATAAAATAATAGTTTTGTTTGGTAATCCATCTAATTACTGCTGAGTGTGTTGGTTAGGCAGGGAGGGGCATCCCTGTGGAACTGTGATTCTCCCAGATGCTTACAGGCAACAAATGTTTGAGGAAGGAAAGCTGCTCTGTATTCTTTTTTGTTACTCTGTACCTACATGGCTACATGGATTCTGGCCCAAAGAATTGGGCCCAAAAAACATTTGACTCTGAAGACATTGAGCAAGCAAATACTTAAATATCTAAAAGGATATAAGTAACAAAATTGAGAAATGCAGTGCATAGTATTATCATGAAGTACTGTATTAAAAGAATAAAATGCAGATTAAAATAAAAGTGCCAATGAAGTTAATGATTTAGGGCTCTTGCATTTCAGTACTCATGTTCTTTCATCCATAGGATGATCTTTTTTAGAATGAGAAATACGACCAACCGTCAAAAATACTTTCAACAATTGTGTTTTTAAATTTATACTTCTGATGCCTGCATTTAGCTGTCTTTCAGTATCTATCATCCTTTAAGCACACTTTTTATTACTTATATATATTTTTAAATGTCTGTGCATTTAGTTCATGCTTATTCATTCTGTTAAGCTTGATCTAGTTCCTTGTAAGGAAAAATGAGGGTTTTCTTTTGGGAAAGGGAGAGTTCAGTTTTATCCATTAGTTTGAGATTCATCACTTTCAAAAAGCTCTCTGAAGGTGTTTTGGTCCAGAAATTTTGCAGTAGAAAATTATGTTTATAGTGGATGGTTATCTTTTAGTATTATACTTATGGGAAAATGCATGTAAAGCAAAAAGGCAATAATAAGTGTTTACTCCTGACACGAAGAAGTGCCTTTTCATTTCTAAAAATTTATGTTCTTTGGAAATAAAAATCAAACTGTCTGTCAGTTGCTCTTTGTTTTGACTGTTTCTGCAGATGTTTTGTTTGCAATTAGTTTAAAAAAAAAAGCACCAAAAATACTCACTAATTTACTTAATTACTGTTGTTCAGCATTAAATTTGAGAAGATGACCCGATGTGCAACTGGCATATTTGGCCAAGTAAATGAAAAAAACCACAAACTTTTAATGACCAGAGCATAATTATGGATGACTTTGGAATGACAACTGGCAAAAATTGTACTATAATTAAATTTCCATTATAAAAGTTTCATCTTTTTTGTCTGACATGTAAGGCTAGATTGTGAAGAGTATTCATTTATAAGAGGAAGAATTAGAGAGCTATAATTTATAATTCAGGATAATCAATGGAAGCATTTCTTTTGTCAAGAAACCTTTCACTGACAAATAGCATTGCTTTGTTAGTTGTTTTAAAAAGAAACTAAAAATTCTTCCGTTATTTATTTCACTTACTGTAAAAGGAGATGAAAAATTTTGCGAGTTGAATAAAGTCCTGCAGTAATTCAGAGTAATATTATGGAGATAGGGCTTCTCAGTCTGTTTTTCTCTTTATTAACATGAACTTTGTCTCAGTCTGTACCTAAGACTGTTCAGGAAGAAGTTGAATCTTTATAAGGTCATCGTATTAAGGTTCTGTTTAACCTTGAACAGAGTTGTTTCTAATACAAGAAGTGATAACATATTCTGATTTTCAATATTTCCACTTAGTGACTGAGATGGACCCTTTGCTTTCTAATACTGGGGTCTCAAAGAAGATTAATAAAAACATTATGAGGCTTCCTTGTTCATTTCTACATAATCTTTCAAAGGGACCTCCAGCTTTTACAAAGTTTGGCAACTGCAAGGCTCAGAATCACTGACAGATGGGTGATGCTTCTTCCATACACTCATTTGAGCTCTGTATTTACAGAAGTATTTTGTGTGCTTTTGTTATCGCCTCTAATTAGACACAAGTCTACTCATTGTACACGGATTTCTCTTACTATACTACCTGTTCATTATTTAAACAAAGTGTATATGCCTGTCGTGGTTTAACCCCAGCGGGCAACTGAGCACCATGCAGCTGCTTGCTCACTCCCTGCCCCCCAGAGGGATCGGGGAGAGAAATCAGAAAAACAGAAGTACAACTCATGGCTTGAGATAAAGACGGATTAGTAGGACATAAAAGGATGGGAATAATAATAATAATGATGATAAAAGAATAAACAAAAGAAGTGATGCACAGTACAATTGCTCAGCTCCCGCTGACCGATGCCCAGTCAGTTCCTGAGCTGCAGTCACCACCCCTCAGCCAGCACCCCCCAGTTTACATACTGAGCATGACGTTATATGGTATGGAATATCCCTTTGGCCAGTATGGGTCAGCTGTCCTGGCTGTGCTCCCTCACAGCTTGTTGTGCACCTCCTCACTGGCAGAGCATGGGAATCTGAAAAATCCTTGACTTAATATAAGCACTGCTGAGCAACAACTAAAACATCAGTGTGTTATTAACATTATTCTCATATTAAATCCAAAGCACAGCACTATACCAGCTACTGGGAAGAAAATTAACTCTATCCCAGCCAAAACCAGGACAATGCCATTAATCCCAAAATATGATTCTTACATACACATAGATGCTGGACTCCTGACCAAGTAAAAATGCTTTTAGTCTTACCTGTGAATCTGTTAAAACAATTAATCTATTTCTGCTCTATCAACATCACAGAATAGTTTGGCATGAATCTTCCAAAGCTAGTTTATTTTATTCTGTGTTACAATGACACAATCTCTGCTAAGCAGTTAGTGTACAATATTGTACTGAGTTCCTAAAACAACTGACTTGGAAATAGGTTAGTTTCATAACGATAATTTTCAGAGACTCTGCTAAAATTCAAACTTATCATTTATTTCTGTGTGTACTACCACTTCACTGTTAGTCTTTTGACTTATAGATCATTGCTTATGAAAGCAGTCAGTGTTAATATCTTGAAATCTGTCAGAAAAATACTGTTCTGCATTCATTTTCATGCTCTCCAGTAGCTGCTTCCTGGATGTTACTGCAAGTTGCTGAGGCCGGTTTGTATGTCTCTTCCTTTTGATTCAGACCACAGGCTTTAATCTCTGCAAACTGATTTATGCCTTGATTGTTAAAACTATACGATTTGCAATTAGGTAACAGCTTAAGGTTTTATTCTGGATTTGGAGCTTTATAGGTGCACAGTTCTCTAGTGGATCAGACTAGAGTTTTTTCCTTAAAATGAAAAGGTTTCAGCTGTCTTCTGTTATTGAGAAGTTTTAAGTGGCATGGCCCTACATGTCTTCTGTAACAATTCTAGTCTAGTATCAGGTGATTTTACAAGTTGAAATGCTAAAAGGTCAACACAGTATTCTGCCTTTGCAGTGTCTTAAAGATGCATGAAGAAGAAAAAGGTAGCCCTCACAGAATTCTGTGAACATGAGTACGTCACAGATCCGCATAAACATTTAATTAGTTCTTCATAGGGCATCACTTAGTATCTTGATCAAAAATGGGTGCACCTAGTACAGCTGAGCAACTGGGTGGAGCAAATCTTTATGAAGTTCTTAGACTGTATGTAAATGGTCACTTATTTATTTCTTAGATTTACAACTCATAAATCCAGGTTTATTTTTATGAACACAGGTAACCAATTTCTTTTTTCTTCTTAATTTTTGGCACAAGATTATTTCTGGCCCTAAAGGGATGGTGGAGCTATTAAAGGATGGTGGAAACACATGTAACATTAGATAAATTGATTTTAGACTCATTCTCAGAAAAAGATGAACTATGTTTGCTAAAATTGTCCAGCATGATGAAAGAGGAAGGGTAGTTGTTTCAGTTTAAGTTGTTAGTATTTGGCAAAGTTACACAAGAGACTGATAACAAAATGTGACAACTATGTGCACGGGTATCTGTAGGCATATACTTGCTTGTGCTATTTCTCATGCAAAACACCAAATTTAAGCTTACCAAATGAATTCTGAAGATATTTAGTTTATTATATATAGTTTAGTATATGCTCCTGAGATAATTTTAAAGAAACTTAGTGATGTCATTTGTCTTGAATAGTACAAGATTGACCATGAATTCAAATCAATTTTGTCAAGCTATAGTAAAAGCACAGGGCACATGATATAGAAGAAAAATAATTTTTGCCTATTTTCAATTTTAAGTTTCCGTGGATTGCAAAAACTACAATTTTTGCTGTTTTGGAGAGGGGAAAAGGCTTCAACAGAGTTGCAGCGGTATTAGATGTCAAGATGATGACTGGAATCACTTTTCCTACTGAAAAACAGAAGGTGAAATGTGCTGCAACTGAAGATTGCTCTAGAGTGAGACAGTCTGCAGGAAGATACAGAAGCTGTCATGGGTCAGTAGGCCTTTACCTGTGTACAGCTCAGGACTTGCAAAAGCTGACACTCTTTAGAGCCATATCCTAACTCTTCATACTGAGAAACAAAAAGGGTGAAAAGCAAAACAGCTTTTTTGGGTGGGTCAGTGAGCAAAAGTGAATGTGGAATCAGTCTCCTGTTGAGGAGGGAAGAGGCGCAGGTGTAAGCTCATTTCAGATAGACGCTTTCCAGGTGAGGATCAGGAGAGCCGTGAGGCCTTTGCTTTGGCAAAAGTTAAACTTTTGCTTTTGCTGAAGCTCATTAATCCAGTCCAACCTGGGCCCCCATTTTTTGCTGATTTCCAGCATGTTCTTTTGCTTATACCTGTGGAGAAAACCTCTTTCCTCCTTCTCATTAACTTTCCTATTTTATTCATCATGTTTGACACCAGTTTTGGGTAGCATTTCATGTATAAGATGTATTACACAATAGGTCATGTAGGCGTAATTCTGAAAAGCACAGCTGATAAAGCAATAATTCAAATAACATTAGAATTTTTTTTTTACTAATGATGATCTATTGCTGAAAAAGAAATTCCGAAGCAAGTCTATGGTATTTATCTGGAGTAATCAGAGAAGCAAAGAAATGTTTGTTTTCAAGATACTAATGAGTAATCTGATTATGCTGTATAATTGTATTGCCACCATGCTGTTATCTCAAGTGATTTTGTTTTGAGGAAAGCAAATATAAGCCAGTAAGACTATACTAATTCTACCTTCTATGATCAAACTTGGAAAGGTTTTGTCAATATATTCATAATAAACTTTCTTCTGGTTTTCCCCAGAATTCCTATGAGTAATTTGAGGAAATGCTGTGGTTCCTATACAGCTTAGTGCCTATGGAAACAATAAATGTTACTCCCATAAACTTATTTTCTAAGATTTGGCAGAAGTATGGGTTGCTAATTGAGAATTACCTCCAACTTTTACACAAGCTATCAGGAACTGTGCTTGTGCTGCTCAGTGTGTATCTTCAGGAATTTCTGTAGTCAACATGGAAAGACAGACTTTGCAAGAGGCTGATTCAGAGCAGGATCCAAACAAAGTGTTCTTGTTCATCTTTTAAATTATTTTTTTTTAATTCCTCTTCTGAATTTTATCATATTTCCACTGATGGTAAAATGTGTCTGGAGAGACTAACTTCCTACATCTTTGTAAATACCCACAAATCTCCTTGGGGATAAAGTTAAAACATTGTAGGATGAAGATAAGATTTGCTGCTCCTATAAAATATTTAAAGGCTGCCCAGGCTGTATAGACAGTGATACTATCAGTCCTAATATCCATTGACAAAGGACTAAAATCAGTTATTTTCCTAAAATAAAGTCAGGAACACCGTGTTTAAAGCCTCAGTTTTAGGCCATTGTTGACTAAGTTTTGTGTTATAACATGAAATAGGGCTTTGACTTTCCAAATCTGAGCAGAACGCATTCTTGCTCTGAATAGATAAGACAAATGTCTCCTTAATCTTCCTGATTGTGTCCATTCATTTTTAGATGGGCCATTGCCAAGGTTAAAGTATAACACACTGACTCTGCTCACTCTTGATGGCTGTTTCAAGGATGATACTATTTATTATGTCAGCGGAGGTAGAAGTTGTCCAAACATCTAATATAAACAAGGGACTTTCCATACCAGAAAAAAGACCAAATTCTGAAGTTAGTTGCTATGGATTTTCAGCAACCGATTTGAAATACCATGAGAGATGCGAGGGAATTGTGCTGCTTAAGAATAAGCTGACAACAGTAACATTACTGGCAGAGTTTCGCGTTCCAGAAGAAAGAAAAAAAAAAAATAGTTCTACCATTTTGTCAGAAAGATTTGCTTTATTTTTTTTTAACAGCCCTTAATGGCGGGGGGAGGTTCTTTGGGTGGTCTTTTTGGTCAAGTCTAGTGAAAAAGAAAAAAATATATTCCTTAAAATATATGTAATACACTGCTGTAGCTAAATCAGTTCCCAGGTTAGACTATGCCAATAGTTTACCAATACATCCACATCATTTTTTTAAAAAACACCACCAACCTATGTTTTGAGTATTGGGTTTTTATACACACTACAGCTAAAGGGTGAAAATGCATTGCTGGTACATACCACTGCTAGCCAAAATAGAATAGAAATTACGGTATGTGTACTGAGATGACTTACTTCGTATGTTCTCACAATGTTTTGATAGCTCAAGAGAAGACTTTGTATATAAATGGCAGCTAGAAGAACAAATCTGTGATTTTAGCCACACATCCTCCAAACTTGATGGGAGAGACAGGAGAAGGCATTTGGAACAGACTGTAGGGGACTGAAAAAAGGATAGACACAATGGAAGAAAAAACATAGGCATGCCAGATCTCTCCCTTCCCTACCAAAATACTAGGTTCAGTAGATTCAAATCTGAGATGCTTGATTTTTTTGAAACGTTGCAAATGTTTATTGGATTATTCTTAGAATATTTTCCTGTGCTTCATACTTCTTCACTATATTTCTTCTTGTGACTGCTCATTTTGCTTAGAATCTTTACTTTTTTCCTCTCCTTCCTCTGCTGCAAATTTAGATTTTTGATTCAGACAACCCACCCCTCTTTAGCAAGGCATTTAAGATCACGTTACACTTAAGTCCCACTGAAGTAAATACGCACACCTGAAAGAATGTGGTAATTTTTATACAATTGCATTTTACTCTGGTGTGGTAAGACTGAATGGAGGCAAAATATTGAAATGTATCTTGTTTTAAGATGCAGACTGCATGTTTGGCTTTACTCTTAGTATCCTGTGAACCAGAAATGGAAATAAAGCAACTAAGGGATGAGGATCTAAGGGACAGGATCTTTACTGCCTTTTTTTTCACCAGCTTTATATACGTAATGGTTTAACAAAAAAAATGTAGGCTAATATGTATGGGATTTAAAAAATTTCACAGTACCAGAAATGATCAAAAGACTTCTTTAAAAACACAGGCTACTGAGGCATTATTTGAAATAAGACATTGTAAAGCTTTGTTTGTAGAATCATGAAACTTTTTTTCTAATGTTTTCAGAAAGCAATGTGAATTGTCACAGGGTAGAAGAGGTTTGGCCATAGCAATGACCACAAAAATATTCTCAGTCTTAGACACCTAACAATTGGGCAGGGGTTTTATAGATGGTGCTATGAGCACCTCCATTTCTCCTTAGTTCCACTTTTGGGGCTAGAAGCTTCTCTGAAGCTTTGACTGAGTGACTTTCTGTTGTGGTCCATTGTCCTTGGCCAACCAAGGTCTTCTGAAGTCTCCAAAGGGAATGCCAACAGATAAGGGAGAAGCAACTCTTTTCTTTCCTGTGGAGGAATTATATTTGGTCCTGGCCCTCCTCAGGTGCTTCAAGCAGAATTGCCTTGTGAAACAGATCTGGAGAACCCCAAAGGGAATACTGTCAAAGGAATCAAAGAAATGTGAATGTCCTGCAGCATCTGGTTAATCTTCCTTGTAAAATAAAGAGCTACTTCAGAGTTGAATTTGATCCAAGAAACTCTTGACAGTTTTTTTGATGTTTTTTCAAACCAGGGAGGGTTTTTTTAACCTATAGTTTCAGCACTGAAAGGACATCTCTTGGTTTCTCTGTGATCCCAAAAATTTGTAAAGCAGTTCTGAAACTTGTGGTGGTGAACTTTTTTCTTTAGTGGCATGACACTTTCATCAAGTCATCATCTGAGAGCAAAGTCATTTAGAATATAACCAGGGTGAATTGTGAACTCAGCACCCATTGATTTACAATAAATCTAGACAAAAGCAATCTCATCTTCGGTAGAGCACTGACTCCTCCAGGGATTCAGATAAACATCAAAACAGACAGGGGTGCTCTTTCAGAAATGAGATTTAGAAAAATGAAAGCTCCATTTCCACACATGTCCAGAAATGCATCATGTTTTGGAGTATTTGGAGTTAATGATTTTTTTCCCCACAGAGATATTGCACCTGCACAAACAGTGCTAACTTCAGCATAGAACCATTCCTGGATGCAAAGGAGTAGCTGGGATCTAGTTAATAATATTCTAATTGACCGCAACCCTGCATGACCCTACATGCAAGGAGGGTCATCTGGCAGACGGCATCATTCTGGAATTCAGAGCACATTCAGAAAAGGAATAAGCTTAGGAATTTGGACAATTAGCCAGAAGAAAGCACAGCCTCAGCATCTTGGAATATGAGAATGTTAAATCGGCGAGGAAAGTCCCTGGTAATGAGAAGTGTTTTAGGAAATAGTTCCTGGACTAGTTTCAACTAGTTTTTTTGCAGAAAAACATAAGGAGGAGTATTGGTTTCCCAAAGGGTTGAATTCCGGACCCAACACATATGCTCTCCCATAATTTTTTCACCAGTTCCATGTTTTTTCTAGAAATGTAGAGCTGAAAACTGTCATATGGGTAACCAAATGTCTAAGTAGATTTAGCCATAAATTTTTTTCATAAGATAGACACAAGCCAATATGTTTGCTGGGAGGCCTTTTCCTTTTTCACAGACCAGTTTCATTCCATTTTACTGCTTTGCTTTTGAAAGTCAAATTTTGAGAGAACTCAGATATTCACAGAAAGCTATTTTTGGTGCCTAGTCTTCTAAGAAAGAATCATGACATCGATATTTGTAAAAGGGATTGATAAGGGATTTGCAGCCTATATAAATCCTATTACCATGCAGATAGACAGTAAAATTTCTTATATCATGGATTGAAAGATCTTTTGAAAATCCAAAAGTGATACCTTATCCTTTCTTGAAAAAGTTAGCAAATTTATTCAGCCACTTTTTACAGAACCAGATTGTGCTATAATAAGTAACAGGATCACCATCAGGTAGGAACGGCACTTGCAAACGTTAATTGTCATGGATTATAGCATAAATGGTGACTTGTGCAGAGATCTGCTGTCAAGATACAGTTATACAGCTATTGCTTGGTAAAGTGTGAATAACGAAAGGAAAAAAACCAAGAGGAAATATATAACAATCCTTTTAACAATCTGCAAGTCATAATATTTCACATTGCAAAATCGGCTTGCTTTTGCATGCATACAAGCAGCCAATAAAAAAATGAGCAGAGAAAAGTAGATGGAAAAAATGTTTTTGTTTTCTTTGTGAACTTACTTTAATCTGAGGGAAGCTTGACATACGAAAATGGCAATTCCAACTACAAAAATACCTGAAATATTTAACCCAAGTATATTTTAATCACAAGAATATTTTCCACATGTTGGACTGATATTACTGCATTGGTGCTAACCTTTTCTGAAGTCCATTCATTGAGGCGGAGGAACATACGATTAAATTCAGATGTTAGTATGTTTTCCCTAATGGCTAGTCTTGGGTTTGTAGAGCTGCAAATGTATCTCTCCTCATAAAAGAAGCAATTCTTTAACTTTAATGATACCTGTAGTTAATGTGGTTCCAAAATACATAATGCTAATGATGTAGAAATGAATTACACCATGTGACTTTCACCGTAATAACTTGTGTAACATCAATCTGTGACATGGTTGTGGATCTTATTCTTCATATATTTTTCATGCTTTTATTTTATCGTGCTTGATTCTGTTACCAGTTAGTGATTTCCTTTTAACAGTAAGGTAGCTGAAAAATTCATTATTGTGTGGTCCTTTCCTGGCTTTTTCATGACTCTACTGGGTTAGTGCTGAATTGGCTCTAGTAGACTACAGACAAAAAGGCCAGATCTTTGGGTCTCACCTTCTCTACAGGAGATTTGCTGTTACCAGAGAAATTAGCATCTCTGTGAATGTCAGAAGACTCGGGCCCTGATCTTTACTGGGTGTCAAAACCGCCTGGTCTTGGGTGCAGATAGTGGTAACAACCATCTCTTGTGTGAAGGGTAGTTTCACTGGTGCTTTGTTTTTAATTAATATTTCCCCCAGCAATGGCTAGTAACCTTATGCATTCTTTGATGTCACAATTAGTCTTTGAGACAAAGTGGAACTTAGAGTTCTTAATTTGTACTTCCATTGCGTTGGTAAATCAGATAGGTTTAGAATTATTAAATAATGGGGAAAAAAAAAACGTTTAAGGATTCACACATCTGTTTGGGTAAAGCACAGTTGAGTGGTTTTTTTTTTTTTTTTAACCCCCCCCCCCCCCATCTTTGATTTGCAGACCTCCATAAAAATTTTAACAGCGGTAGAGCTGTGCCGTTACTGCATTAGCGCTTACTGCCGTTAGCACTCTGTGTAATGCATATAAGCCTGTTGACTAGAGGTCTGCTCAGTTACCTGTCGAGGATCACATTGAAGTAACTGGTGGAACACCAGAAATCTTGCCTGAAAAACACGGAGCCTGGTGATTTATAGAAGGGTTTGTGGTGAACTGTGTCACCTAGACTAAATTGGATAGTGACACTTCAGGAATTACAAATTTTGAAAGTCCACATGATTGTTACTCTGTTGCTTAGGGTGCGTTTTCTAGCAGACCTGGGCTAAACTCTGCATAAAAAGGAAGTAATACCGATAGATCTCCCCGCTTGTAGCTTCTCAGTACAACACAAGATTTAGACTTTTTCATTTGACTGTCTCCGAATGCTCGGTTCAGAAGAGCATGGTTTAAAGGCATGTGCTGACTAAAGAATAATGGGAGACAGAGAAAATGGAGTTATATTGTTCTAGGAGTAGAGGGGATAGATAAGATATCTGTTAACCCAAATTAGGTCTGTGTAAGTGTTCCCAAGAGAGGAATGCCTGTAGGCTGTGAGCTGGGCTAAACCTCCTCTTGGCCTCGTTTCTGTTCCTGAGGTTAGAAAACACCGTGCGTTTTTTGGGAAAGCTGCATCGCAGTGGTGTATGGCGCTCTCGTCGTAGCACCTCGGGTGACGCGTAGGAGGTCCCATTGCTGGGGGCCTGCTGACGCCGCGCAGCCAGCAGTGGGAAACCCAGCAGTGCCCGCAGAAGCGCGGAACAAGAGGCCGGGGCTTTTCACCTGGGGGCCTCAGTTCTGAGACACTGGGATAAGATCAGAGATTTGCAGTAATAGTGATATAAACGTTAGGCCATATTTACTCATTTTACTGTAAAGCATTTATAATAGTACATTTATTATACCTAACATTGCTCAACATAAAAAATTTCCTCATCTGAATATTATAAAGGGTTTTGTAAACTTCAGATAAACAGTGTATGCCATAATTGCTGATCATAATTGATATTCTTTGTTCTGCACACAAAAAGTGTGTTCCATGCGGTAAAGCTTGACTAGTAAGAAGAAGATATACTTGCATGGTGAATTTTTTTGGATAGTCTTAATGCAATTTGGTCCATACCAGAGCAGAGGTTACATTGTGCATAGAATAAGGAAATGTCGTTATTGCTGGTGTGCTTTATTTATTTACAGTTTTAAACAAGTTTTATTTTAGTGCCAGTAGAAAGAGGTGTTTTCAAAGATGAAATACAATGTAAATCTTGTTTCTAGGTATCAGTAAGGAATATCATAACTTAACTGTGAATGATTTTAAGAAAGGAAAAAATAAACTGTAAAAAATTCAGTTGAGGAAAAAGAGAACCTACCTGTGAAAAACAGGTGAGAATTTGGAAAATGCACTTTTCCTGTGTTTGTGCTTTGTAAACTTTACCAGCTGAGTTATGTTTCTGTAGTAGAAGGAATGGATCGTGAAAATGCTCAGTGCTTTCACAGTACCCTTGGACAATAGACAATAGCTTTTGAAGAATCAAGTTCTTGGAATGCAGTCGTCCTACAAACTTGTATAGCCAGCTTTTTCTAAAATACGTTTGTTGCTGAATAATGAACACAGGTAAAGCTTCATTTATGCTTGTGTGTACGAGTGTCTTACCATGTTAATTTGTTCTTTCTAGACAAATTATTTATAGTTTAAAAGAACTTTCCTAATTAGGGATGCAGTATTCTATTCTGTTCTAGTTTTTTGATAAACTTCAAGCCTGTGCTGGAAGGTTTCAAATTCTTTTATGCAAGCAGTACCCTCTTGAGTTCATACACTCTTTACAGATTCGGTACAACTTCAGAAATTCAGATAGCAAAAATGATGTGTGATTATTTCCTTATCTTTCTTTTTTTGATTGTTTTTTTTTTCCTCTCTACCCTTCAAAACTAAATCCCATATGTATCCCATTAACCAATAACTCGCTGCAAAGGCTAAGGAAATAAACAAATTTCTAAAGATAGTGTTATCCCTAAGCAATAATTATATGGGTTATAAAAGTAGTAGCTATATTATAAAAATATATTTGCTATAAGTTTATATTTTAGCAATATTATTACCTAATATTATACTTTTAACTTTAATATATTATTAGTATATTATAGCCATATTACGTAAAATTAGTAGCTGCATTATATACATTAAAGGAAATGTATGATGCTATGTGATGTATAGACTAGGAAGAAATTCCAGGTGAAGCCCACAATACTACTTATTTTGCATTTATTGGCTTGGGTTGCTTATTTCTCAGCTAGTATTTTTCTAGCAAAAACATTTCCAATTATAATGATCTGCCATCACAAAGTACATTGCTAGGAAACTGAGCCACACTCGGCCCACGGTTATCTATTGGTGGATTATCCAACTTCACAGTAGGTTGTGCCACCAGTGCAGAGACCTGAGCAGGCTGCCAGTGAGCTAGCTGGGATCTGGAAGCGCAGGGCTGCATTTGTGTGAGGTTGTGCATTGGAGCCCTCAAGCTCAATTGGCATTGCCTCCTCAGCCTTCTCCACAGTCTGTCTTTTCTTCGTTACACCAGTATTGCACGTTCCCATTTCAACTTTGCAGTGGCCTAATTTATACAAATGCTTTGTATCACCTGGAGAGTTTTTGTTCTGTCTCTGTTATCTCAGCTTACCACTACTCTGAACAATAGATAATTGATTGTATCTTCATTTTAGTTGCTCACAGCTATGCAAACTTGGCTGGCACTATAGCTTATGATATGCCTGTAAGGTTGTACTGGTTTAATTGGAGTTCTGACCTTAGACTGGTTTTTGAGGCATGAGCTACAAATTGGCCAAATGCTAATCAGACAATATCTAGATACTGTGCAGCTTTGTTGACCTGGCATAATGTTTAACATAAATGGCTTAGAAGATGCTCTTGGTCAGTTTTGTATACGAGCCTGATGTAGCCCAAGTAAAATCTGTGTGCACTCTCTTAATTTTCAGATAATGTTAATGTAACTAGGAACTGATTTAGGCTAAATAAGCCATTCTCAAGCAAATTTGAACAAGGGGTTAGAGTGTTTTATCTGAACTAGTTAATATTTGTGTCTTGCCAGACCTCTATTTATTGTGAGGACTTTTTGTTCTCAGTAGTCACAAATGTAACTGCTCCAGTCTTTTTCACTTGCTGGCAAGCATACTTCTTGCCTTCTCAGCCAGCCATCCTGAGAAGAAAAATCTAACCTGGCGTAGTTTCCACAACCTTAGTCTGAGGTGGTTTGGTGGAATGTTATGTCTGTGGACACTTGAATATGGCCCATCTAACTCAAATTACAATGCCCTTAATCCTGTTATAAAGTAGTGGAACAAAATCTCAGAGTTTACGTGGTTTCATGTGAGCTGTGAAATCCTACTCATCAGTTTGAATTTAGTCCTGCAAGGAAGGAACACGTCCTTGGGATATTTAAAGCTTTAAAAGCTTGTTGTGCTGAGGATGAGCCATATTCACACATTTTCCATTTTCAAAAATGGCTTCTTTAGTTAAAAAAGTGCTTTGACAAATCTCTCTCCTCCTTGAGCAGCAGATTCTAAACAGTGGCAGGAGGTATGATGTATCAGTATTATAGTTTCTGCTCTAGAGGTCTGAGTAGAAGCTTTTGGATTGCCAGACTTGGTGACATACCACAGAACCAGACACGTACTATTTGGCTGTGTTCAGTACCTCTTCCATCATGTAGTCAGATTTACCTCCAGTCTGGAGGTACTTGGTTAAGAAACCAAGAAAGGTACGAAATTAAAATAAAATTGATTTCAGTAATCATCATATCCTGCACACACAAACTACAGTAGCTATGTTGAAGGGTGAAGTCAGATAATGCCCAAAAGCACTTTAGTTTTTATAGCTTCTGAACTAGTAGGGGCTTGCCGTGACTCTGGGGCATATTAACAAACTAAAACCCTTACTTGGATGTACCTCTGTAATGCTAACTCAAGTATGAGGCAAATTTTGTAAGAAAATAAAGCATTTTAATTTTTAATGCTGTCAAACATCTTTGTAATATTCAGAAAAGAGACAGAATTTCAGTACTGTTCTGGAATATTTTTGCAAAATTAGCTACCATCCAAGCCTGGTTATGCAGATTGCAAAATTTTTAGATGGCATATGCCCTGACAGGCCCCCTCAGAGGATCAGCAAGTATTTTGGTATGGAGATGAACTGTAAAATGTAGGTGAACAGTTTTCAGCCTGTTATTTGAATATGTGGTAAATGAGCAGAGAAACATTACAGAAGAAGTCTTCACCAACTTAGCGAGGTGCTAATATTGCTGCCATATTAACTACTAATATCAGATTGTCCTCCTACATATTATGGAAATTGCAGACTATCAGATGTGTACGGTAGGAGGTTGACAGTGAAGTCCTGTACAATGTAAAATAGATGTCCAAAAAATCAATAAACAGCTGCTGACACACTATGGGAAAAATTAATGGGTGAGTGAAGAAAGGTGGTGAAATGTTTCATTGTTAAGCTTAAAATAAAATTCTTGAGGGAAAAAAACAATCCCTCTTCTTTTTGTCTGTATATATTGTTTTTAGAACAGATCCATAAAGAATAAGAAAATCCTCTTCTTACAGCACTGTGAATGTGTTAAAAAAAATATTTAAGTATCCTTTTATGAAGTGTTTAAGAAAGCACATGACTTTCTTTTCCAAAGCGGATGGCTGTCTTTTCCAAGGAGTCATAGTAACAGAAATAGCTTCTGGTTCTTTTCATAGCTTAAGTCCTTTCTTTGGAAATGGGTGTTACCTGTAAGACAAACAAGGAAAACCTCCTCTGCTTGTTCCACTGTGCAAAACTGCTAATGCACCTATCCATGGCTTTATGTTGCACAAAAGCTTGAAAAACTTGAATGTAGACGTTAGTTTTACCTGCATGAAGGTATATGGCTCTGAAAGCAGACGGTCTCCAATTCAGTTTGTGGAGCTTGACTCTCAGTTTGTGTTACCCAGACACGTGGGGCCAAAGGAGGAACATATCTGAGTCCCGCACATTCAACTACAGCAGCATTTCTAAGCTCCACCATGGGAAGATGAGAGCAGACTTTTGTCCTATGGCCTCATATCGTATCAACATCAGCATCCAAAAGCAAAATTCAGAGGCAACTGATTCTTTTTAAAAGCTGTTGGAAATGGCTAAAGGGATGATGATGAAAAGAAATACAGCTAAAGCAGAAAGGCATGTTTTGATAATTCATTCTAGCACTACTTTTTAAGCAGGCAAGCACATTAATAACCTGGAAAGGGCAATATGTATGTTCCCTAATGCATTTCCTCCAGCAGTGTGGAATTGCATATTGTGATTGGAATCAAAACTGTTTGCTTACGAAGCTTAATATTGATGATTTCGGTGTAAAATTGCACAGAAGACTGAGAAAGAGCGGCATAATTTGTTTACTTCTGAGTCTTTCAGTTGTTTTAATTCACTGCCACTTTTGAAATGGAAAGCTAACTTTTGTTAGTGTGTGCCTTCATTCATGTGCACTCATTTCACACCTTGAATTTTTTTCTAGCCACAGACATGTAACATTGTACTTAGCTGAAACAAAACTAGTACTTAAAGGAATTCTTTTCCATCATTGTGTAATTAGTTTTGTTAGTTTACCTTCATGACTTCATGAAGAATGGAAGAAAGAAATAAAGTAGTAGTGGATACAGAAGGAAATCATGAACCAAGGAATAAACCTGGGTTCTCTTGTTGCTTTGTCTGAATTGCTTTCCTGATTCTCTTGCTTTGTTTTTTCTACTCCTTTCAGTCCACTTTGTCAAGCTAGATCACAGATATATTTTCTTAAGTAAAACTAATGATCTTCAACTGACAATGTGCTAGATTGGTTATGTGCAGTTGGTATAATAATTTCCTATTTTTTATTTTTTGTTCCCATTATACATGTAATATTAAAGAAGAAAAGTGAATATATTGGTTTGTAATAGAAGTAGCAGTCTGGGGCAGTCAAACATATAATTAATTGAATATTTTTCTTGTTGTTTTTACTTCTTTTCAGGCATGATTCTGGTAGTCTGGGCGCTGTGTATGATAAAACTTTATTTAAGTACTAACTAATCATGTTTACTTTGTTTACCTTATGTTGTAAGGCTCAGTTCAGGTCCCTTATCACAAGCAACTGGTGAGTATCTTCGGACATTCCTAGTAGTGTCCCTCCTGGTCTCTCTGCCAGTCCAGAAGGGCAGAGGATCTCCCACAGAGTTCGTCTTATCTGAAGGCCTTGTACAGATCGGTCAGATATGCTAGGACATTTCAGGTAGCAGTAGACACCTGTGTTTAGGCAACTAAACTGCACCCAAAAACACTTTGTTGAGTCATGCTCAAACAAATTGTGTGGATGAATTTGTTGTTCATGCATTTATATTTTCAGATTTTGCTAGTTACTTGTGTGGGTGAAATCTTGATAGATTAGTGCAGTCGCATCTTCATCCTCATATTGCTTCTGCAGAAGGCAGACACTTGTATTCTATTACACTAAAGTGCAGAAGTGTTACATAGCAATTAGAACTGTGAGGATAATTGCCTCTTATGGGTACATTATGCCTCAGTTGTTTACTGCTAAGTGAAATGTGAAAAGTTGATATCAAAGTAGGCAGTAATGAAGGTGAGAGCTTGACAGAAGGGAACCCATTTCTTGCTTGTAGGTTTTGAGTGAGGAACTCCTTTTATGTATGAAGACTGTGAGCCTACAGCCAGGCAAGTCTGTAGATCTTGTCCAAAAAACCTACTGTGGAAAATATGCACCATTCCCTGTGACTCTTCAGCATTTATGTTGCATCCCAGTAATGTATTGCTATGAATCCAGAGAAAAATTGTCAATTACAAATATCCACTTGCGTGCTCTGGTAGCCAGCCAGAGTCTTGAAGAAGAGGGCTTTGCTCATCTCTGTCCTTAACATTTCATTTCTAAGAATGTTGTGCAGTTTCATCTGCAAAACTCATTCTGATAAGCTCACTGAACTGCTGAAATTTTCTCCTTTCAATAAATCTACAATTACACACATTAGTTAGATCATCCACTGCAGACTAAATCACAGTATGAAAGGGCATAAAATGTATATGTAATAACAAGTACAATGTGTACAGTTCTTTCTACACTGACCCCAGACACTGCTTTTTAAGAATACCTTACGCAACATTCACAACACATACAAAATAATGTAGGGTTATTCACAAAACCTGCTACTACTTTCCTTATTTCATTCTTAACAGTAAAAAGAGAGTAATCTTATTTCTTAAAGCTTCCTCTGGAGCATCCAAAATTAAGATCGTGCCTTTTCCACCTTGTACTCCAAAGGGACGTTTGGAATTTAGAGTGTGAATTTTTGTGAAATGTAAAAACATGCTGTTGAAAAAAAATAGGAGAAACACATTTAGGTTTGTTAAATGTTATACCCCATGAAAAGGGAAGGGTAGGAATGTAGCCTACGCACAGACTGTGTAGGACAGGATTTGGTGCTGAGGGTTGTCCCTTCCAGGCCTGTGCTATTGTCCTATTCCCTTGTGTTGTTCTGAGATCACAGTGTATGCAAGAGCCCTCATAAGTACTGTAGAGAATTTTTTGGATCAAAGTGAATTAAAGAATCCAGTCTGCCACACTAGGGACTTTTTATTCCAAAAACAATAATATGTGAGAAATGTTTTTTTAACTGTACTTTGTGTAATACTAAGTATTTTTAATGGACTATCCAGAATGAAAAACAAGGTGATTGGAGTGTTTCTGTATCTAAATCCATAATATCCTTGAAAAGAAATGAGTTCCAGATAAAATACAGTTATCCAAGAGATACATCAGAGATATGTAGAGATACATTTCTTCAGAGTTTTAAAATATAGACTGTAGGAATTTTTCCTCCCTGGCATAGAGTACATGTTGTATATGTAACTAATATTATCTGATTTTTCACTTGTTCTCTGACACCTCTGTATCTGAATCTGTTTTGCAGTCTCTGATTTTATCTTCCATTTTACTGAGATTGTAAACAGGGGACAGGTGCTGTCATTTAATTTTGCATGTATTTAGCTCTTAGGTCAATGGAATATGGAATAATTACGTTTTCTAGGCTCACTGGTAATATAAGTGATTATTATTATTGGTGTTAGATTAGGCACTACTGGGAGAGTATTGCCTGCTTTCTTGCTAATTTAACAATAGAACATGTTATTTTTAATATATTTAGTGTGTCATGTTTTTGTGAGTAAGATGCTCTTGAAAACTATATTCACATAGTATTTAAAGCATCTGTTCTCTTTCAAAAGATTCCCCCCCCCCCAAAAAAAAAAAAAGGTTTCTATCACTTGGGTTGCCTTGTTGCTTTTTTTTTTTTTTTTTAAATTTTATTTCAATTCCTATGTATACACTAGTCCATTATCCTCGCTGGGAAACCAGTGTTGCATTTTAAACCAGTAAAGTGAGTTGTCCGGATTTGGCAGTGTACATGTGTGGAGGGCTTGAAAGGAATGATACAATTGACTCCTTGTATTTATCTCCATTATCATCCTTCACTTTTGGTAGATGGCCATTCAAAAGATAAGTAGTGGGTCAAGACTTCAATAAAATTGAGAGCTAACTGTTAAGTATATTAAAGGTCGCTGGAGTGATTTTTAATACCCAGTTTTGAATGAGAAATTATTACTATCATTCTAATGCAATATAAGTAGGGATGTACAACTTAAATAATAGAGTAGAGCAACATTTTAAAAGTAGGTAGTATTGAAAAGACGTTGTTTGGGTTTTTTTATTTCTTATTTGTCACATACCATTAAATGTCTTTTCCTCTAGGCTAAACTAGGCATCTGCTACTTTGGCCTACTTATCAAAAGAAATTAAACTTTTATTGGCATGACATCATCACATTTAAGCTTCTTTAGAAGATGAATAAAATGTCAACTTGAGGAATCTAGGATGCCATTTAATATCTAGGTGAACTACCTCCTTTTAACAGACAGAAGTGCTAATTTGCAAATGATCACTCAAAGTCATGCACCCCTGTGCACATTCTCTTGCATACACACACAAGCCCTCAGAAAGATGATATCCCAAATTTTGACATCAGAGTGGCCACCAACCTTATCTTGGGAAGAAGGGAGAATAACCAGTCAGCAAGAGCAAGGAGTTAATGATATTGATGTGTGGACAGGTTTTAGAATTAAGGATTTATTGACATCAGAGTTAGATTTTAGTGTCTCCTAAAGCTGTTTTTTTAAATTACTGGCAGATTAAAGAAGAATTTTAGTGTACTGGCTATTGTCGTCATTGTGGTTGCTTCCAAAACTTCAAATGCAAGATGGTTTGGGGGTTTTTGCGGTTTTTTTTTTTTTTTTTAAGATAAAATTAAAACTTAATTTCTGGAGCACAGAACTATAGGTAGAATTCTGAAGCTACTGTCACAAAATATACAAGAGACTGCTGCATTCCACCTGTCAGCCTGGAGCTCTCGGCTTTCTCTATTCATCACATACTGCAGTCTCAAAGGAGTCTATAACATTTTCTTTCTAGTGCTGATGTCAAGTATTGCCAATGGGCAAGCTGCATTTTCCTTTGTCTAGAATTTTGGAAGCTCTAGATACTTAGTCCATTCATACCACTGCATTTCAAAAGGTAAGCACGGGAGGGAACAATTAATAGCAAATTCCGGCTTAGAAAGAAAGCAGCTATCTCTGATTTTCTCATGTTTTTTACTAAGAAACTTTCTTCAAGAAAACAATGTTGAATTGAGTTCCCTAGGGGCTTGCCCAAAGCAAACTGCATTAAGTAACTGAGAGCTATGTTTCAAAATAATGGTGTAATGCTAATATTTGAATATTTCTTAGCAAAGGCTATGACCAAAAAAACCCCACAACCCTAAATAAATTGTTTAGTGTTTTTTCCCATTTCTGTGTGTTAGCATGGTTTGCTTTTCATAGGGTCCTAGAATGGAAAGACTCTTTAGAGGCCTTCTGTTCCTTCCCTGCCCTGAAATACACTATATAGCGTCATCTGTATTTCTGTTGTTTGTGACATCTTTTTGTCTAGCTTTCTGAAAGATCTCAAAGGAATGAAATTTTGTAATATTTTCATCCCACCTATCCCAGCAGTTCATGCTGTTAGAATTTTTCGTGATCTCTAAGCTCAGTCGTCTTTGCTGCAGTACAAATATCTTATTTTTCAGCTATAGACACAGAGAAAAGGTTATTCCCTTCCTGAACATGGCATCCTGGTTGAGTCCCAAGTAGTCCCAGTAGTGTTGCTTTTTTCACGTGATATTGCTAAATCATAAAATCAAAGAACCATCACAGGGTTTTCTCTGGGTCAGTCACCCAGTCCAATCTCCATCTCTCAGCGGTCCTTAAAAGTGTGGGTCAGCTTGCTCAGAACTTTTTCAGTCGTTTTGAATATTTCCAAAGACGGAGATTCCACAGCCTCTCTGGGCAGCCTGTGGACAGTGCTTGATCACTGTGAAGAATTTTTTTCTTCATAGTGAAATGGAATTTCCAAGATGAGAGTGTTTTCTAATCCTTGTGTTTTGCACATCCAAGAGTCTGGTGCTTTGTTCTCTGCAGTTCTCCTTCATGTACTGGAATACAGCAATTAGAAATGCCTCCTTGACTGACCAACCCCAGTTCCCTCAGCTTCTCATTGTTTAAATGCATTCCAGCCACTTTATTCACCCGCTGAGCCATTCCAGTTTGTTATCAAATGTCATGTACTGAGGAACCAAAACGTGCACCTACGTACAGCCTTACCAGTGCCTTATACAGAGGAGTAATCCCTTTCATTCATCTGCTTGCTGTGGGCTCGCTAATGCAGTCCCATATGTAATTAGCAAGGGCACATTTCCTGTCTCACGTTTGTCTGGCTACCCAGAAGGATCTCTGGGTTTGAAGAGCTGTTATCTAGCCCACTGGTCCCCAGCCAGTCCTCACACATGTGGTTGTTCCATCCTCAGCGTAAAGCTTTGCATTTGTCTTTGTTGAACTTACTGAGGTTGGGCAGTTCCTCCAGGTTCAGCTGGTTGAGATCCCTCTGATTGGTAGTCATGCCTTCCCATGCAGCAAGTGCTCCCCTAATTTTGTCATCTCTAAGCTTGGGAGTACATTCCATCACTTTCTTCAGATCTTCAGTGAATATACTGAACAATGTCAACTCCACTGTCATCCCCCAAGAAGTACCACTTCTAGCCAGCCATCAGTCAGACTTTAAACTGTTGAACAATACCCTTTGATCCTAATGGTGCAAACTTCATACTAACTCCAAGACCATCTTCTACAGAAGCACAGCTAAAGCAGTTGTTCCCTGTCCGAAGTTTGTGCAATTCATTGTTGCTGCCTCATTGTAGCATCTTGCAGTTTTAACTTATGAGTAGTGTCCTGATCGTTGATGGTGGAGTGGTTTCTGGGTTTTTTTCAGATTTAGTGGCCAAGATCTTCTTGACTTTGCTATTGCACAGACCACAGTGAAAATTTTGAATAGCACCAGATCTTAGACAGATACCTGTTAGCTACATTTCACTTTGGTAGGGTACCAGATCGCTAAATTTTCAGTGTAGTTTTCCAGTGGGTTCTTTGAGTCCACAAGATAGTGTCTCCATTTAGGCTAATCTTCCTTACTTTCTTTGGGTTATGGAAAAGTTGTCTAAACCATTGCCTTATCACAGAAAGAAAACATTTGTAATTTTCTGTGTGATGTGATCTTAGCAAGTCTTTGTTGTCTTCTACTAATTTGACAGGGTTGACGAGGAGTTCTGTGTCTTGCATGTAGTCTGGTTAGTTGTCCTATAGGTCTGTAACTCTTCATGTATCTTCCTTTAGGATTTTTAGAAATAGCCTTTAAAAAAAACCAGACAGCATTATTTTTGCCTTTTTGAGACCGTACACACAATTTTCCCAGAATAGATGCTAATATATTGAAGATACCACCAGTCAATTTTCAATTAAAAAGGATGAGCAATAGGCCTAGAGGTTTGAAAATACCTAACTTGGAATCCGAGTAGCATTCATGCCTGTTTGTTCCCTACTGTAGGCTAAGGGCTTTACCCCTTGAATTTGTATTTTTGATAACCAATAGGTCATAGTTGATTTTCTTAGTGGAGACTAGTACAAAAAAGGCATTACATACTTTAGTTGTCTTGATTTCTATACTGGATACTTTTCCTCTTTGTTCAATAGCAAACCTGTTTTCTCTTAGGGGTTTTTTTTTTGCTATAGTTTCTGTGCTAGTTACACAATTCTGCTGCACCCTACTGATTCTGTCTTTGTGGCCAGGTATCTGTGCTTAGTGATTTGACCAACTTTGTCATATGCTTCCTTCTTATATGTAAGGTTTGAAAGTACAGAGAATTTTCCTCTTGAGTGTCTCACATTTGGACAAAATAGAGGTTTGTGCAACATCTCGGATAACTCCTTAACCATCGTCATCTTTGCTCAAAAGAACAGGATATCTTTTAAAGATTTAGAGGCCTATAACAATTTTTTAAGTTATAAAAGAAAGAAATGCAGAAAATCTCCAGTCTCTGTATAGAAAAGTTTATAGCAGATTTGGACCTCGTTGCTTAGGTACCTGTATTACTCTGTGGACTCTTGGGACTTGTTTAATATGCATAGTCCAAGTACGTTTTTTCTGCAAGTCCCCCACTGGATCCTTTTTTTCCTCCCCCCTTCCGTGTTAGAGTATTGATTCTCTGTATTATTCAGAAAAAAATGTCAGTCTGACCAACCATGAGCTAGTTTATCAGCACGGCAGAATAGAACAGAGCATGATGTTTTTACAGGTTTTTTGTATTATACACTGTAAATTGAAGGAGTAATCACCTGCCTCTCTGGTTTTAGGCACAATTCAGTTACAATGAACACTGTGCATTTTTCTCTCACTGAAATGTGTATCAACATTAGCAGTGTAAATGACTTGCATGTAATTTGAAAAAAGGTATATATATTTATATATATAGGAACCTGTATAGTACCATCCTGGATTTTATGCTGTTTTAGCACGTAAATCTCATCTAACTATTATCTGTTGATTTCCAGAGAATTTTGAGTCTGTCCATATAAAAGAGCTCCAGGATATTTTAAAACTAGAAAAAAAAAAGCCAAGATTTAGCATTTTTTCGTATAGCTATTTTGTCTCTCTCAGATTTGTGAGTCATAATATCTGGTTAACGAATGAAAGGTGTGTTATTCTAGTTAAAATATGAAAAATGCAGTGTGAATGTATCGGATCTTCATTCCTACTTGTAGCATTATCAGTGCAGCTGAAAACAACACAACTTTGTTAAACAAAATGCTTAAATTTATTTTACATTGATATTTTCAATATAAAAATGGTAAGTTTTTTTCTTTTGATTAAGTAAAATAACTTCTTTACTTAAGGAATAGTTGAGGTTAAATAGAGAATTACATGTCATAGGGAGGACATGGAAAAAGAGGTTTCTGGGATTACATTATCAGAAATGTATTCCTGTAAGTAAATGAAGCCGTTGTAATGTTGGCTTATATGAAGCATTGAGACTTCAGATTCTTCTGGAATATATGTTTCATAAAAATAACCTCTCAAGTCATAAATTTCCACTTGTAAATCCACTTGTCCATGTTTACAACTGACAAGGTTCACACAACTACATTCACGTGCATTTTTTTGTTCAGCTATAATTAGCAAAAACAGAGGTTTGTATCAAAAAGAAGTCAAATTTCTGATCCTTAATTTAGTCACTTAAATGCATTTTGAGTCAATTAGAACAGTGTAATTTCCAGAGATACTCTTTACTTTTTGCTCCTACTGAAAATGCCCCATTTGTTCTTCAGATGTACAGTGGACTGATGGTGATGATCTGTAACTGAAGGAGCAAAGAATGATCTTTTTGAAGGTAGTAAGAAAACAAGAGTACCCTGGGCCTTCCAGAGGTCTTGCTCATCTCAGAGGTGCACTGTAGGGTGGGAAGTGCCCTCATGTGTGTCTAAGACTCAGAAGAGCTTTTATTCATAGGCTGCTTTGGCAAAATGCTCTGCATTTTAAAAAGCTAATTCTGACCCTGCTCTCAGTGATCATAAGGTTACAGGTCCAAGTTTTCAACTTGAACATATAAAATAAGGCACCCGCTGAAATGATAAAGCACAGTGATTGTTGCAATACCTTTTACAAGAGGGTATTGTGAAGTGTTTCTACAGTAGCTAAATAGCATCATGGCCCTGAAGAATAGCAGGAAAAAGAGCTGGGGGCAGAACATGAAAATGGTGGTAAAAAAGGCTTAGAGGAGAAAGAACATTGATCCACACAAAGAACAGTCAAGGGCCAAGGGTGAGGAATTGAGATGAAGAAACTAATTCGTACAAGCTTAGTGAATGTGGAAGGAATTAGGAGGATCTTAATTGTGGAAGTATGCAGAGAAAACTGGTATCTCCCTGTGATGAGGAGGTTAAATACAATAAAACAATGCATGGGAAACTGAAAACAGTATGTATCAGGGTAAAGCAACAAATGGGAGAAGGTGTTTCAGCTATTTCAGGTTGGAATACGAGAAAGGTGGAGGCCAGAGAGGACTTCATTTATCCAGGATAACTCGGGCATGGAGGTTTTCAGAAATCCAGGGACTGAAGTTAAGTTGGATTTTGATGATACCACAGGGACAGAGAGAGACCTGGCCATGGTAATAGGCTGAATGTCCATGGACTTAGAGGAGGTTGATGTGGGGAAGCTTTGACCTCTTTCTTGCTCTGCAACTAGAATAGTGATGCTCTTTCCCTGTAGACTTCTGCCTATGTTATTTCTTGGCTATAAGGTCTGTGGCTTGTAATTCTGAGTTTCTATTGTCTGACCCCAAGCAGGTGCTTGTTAATTTTTTTTCTCTCCAATTACATAGAAGTAATTATTTATTCATTGTTTTCGTTAAACTTTAATAAATACATGAGAGACTAGCTAACATTTTGCTTGACACATGTTAATGACTCCCTTACATCTTCATCTGCTTGAAGATAACTGATGAAACCTACTGGAAATTAAGGCTATAAATTTACAGGTAGGGATTTCAGTCTAATCAATATTTTGCTCATAATGATAACGTTGATTCTTATGAAATACATTGGCTATAAGGTGGAGAATCGATGTCTGGAAATGAAAAACAGGTGTCAGGTTTGACAGGGACAGTACTGTCATGCTGTCTGGAGGCCAGTGGATTGTGTCAGCAAGCATAGCCGTAATTCTGTCAAATATGGTATGTGAGGAACTAATGAACAAGTTAGAAATGCTGGTCCTCGCTTGTGAGCTTGAGTCCTTCAACAATACGTTTATCTATTCTTGTTTTTGTCTCGCATCCCTTCTCGCTCTCTTTTCTTTCAAGCTGCAACTCATAATACAGAACATACGCTCTCTACCTCAGTTGGTGTCCTCTGTATTATGTTCTGAGAGCTGACTGTTTAATTGTGGCATGCGGAAAGCAGTGCAGCATGCTTCAGTGTTCCTAGCAGTTCCTACTCAGAAGAGAGCCAGAGCTATGTGGTGATGCAAACTCTAAGCAATTTAAGGAGTAAAAAAACATTGAGGGACAGAGAAAAAGAACAGAGAGAGGTGAAATGTAAACACATTTCTTCATCAGGTCAACAAGCACTAACAGAAAAAGAAAAGTTCTTCTAAAAATGTGATTTATAATCAAAGATAAAAACGAGTACTGTATTAAATTAAGAAATAGGAAGCTTTTCTCCAGCGTATCAGAAAGCTCTGATTCTGCAGTCTGTTTTCTTATACTAGTTCAATTTTACCTATCTACCAGGAGGCATTTTAACAGAAAGGAGGAGGCTGAATAGAACATGTGTTTCCTATTAGTTATAATTCCTAAGCTTAGGAGACACTTTAGATAATGTGCTGAAAGCACACTTGCTGGTGAAAAATACTGTTTATAGTTATGCTAATATAGAAATAATGGCATCATTTTGGAAAAGGGTCTTTCCAAACTTTGCAGGTCTAGTAGTGCAGAGAGTTCAGATCTGGCACCAGGTAGCAGTGGTCATTTTAGATCAACTGCTCACGTTACGCTGGGAGTTGCTTATCTTTGGAGCTATCTTTCCATCACTTGACAAGGCTCACTTCCTCTCTCTTCTTGTGATAACAGGAGGTACCCTAGCTGCTCCATCACTACCAGCCCCCCCAGTATCGCCAAATGCATCAGCAGCTGCTACAACTCTCAGCTGCAAATTGTGGAAAATACCAACAGTATGATACCATGCTGTTTCTCTGTGTACAGTCAGAAGACGTCAGTCACATGCTCCCAGCTTACAACTGACATGTCTGTACACTTGCAGTGCTTTGCAGCAGACATACTTGACCTTTAATTCTAACTGTACTTTTATAGTGACTAAATCACGAAGTCTGGATATTTTAGCACAATTCTTCTTGCAAAACCAAAGTAAGACATGAAATACGTGCAGAGCTGCTCTCTCCCTGAGACTGTACATGTCACATGAGAAAAAGGACTGGCATAGGACCAGAAGTTATGGTATGCCTGTCTCTTAAATGAACCTGAAACTATTGCCTGCTTTTGTCATCAAAACTGCTAATAATTGAAGAGCTTTTGCTAAAGATGCCCTGTCTTTGGTACAGACCTCCAATTAGGCACACGTTCACCTTATTCCATGATAGTACCATAGGCACCTGAAGTTTTTAAGCAATTATCACTTTACATGTCTAGGTATTGTTAACTAATCGGTGGACTGCTGAGGAAAACTTTATAATGAACTGAAAAGAGGGAATATACTCCTATTTCCATATCTTCTAGAAAGAGAAATCAGTGTGTTCCAGAAATGGTGTTTTCCTGATATATCTGTATGCCTGCAAAGCAAAGCAAGGACTGCACATAGGGAATGGATACTGCAAATTATTGTGGCTTTATGGCATTAGCTTCAAGCAGTGATAATGCCCTTTTGATGCTCCAATTAGGGTCTTAGACTCTCTGAAGAACCTTGGCAGTCATCATGAAATCTCAGGCTTCAACATTCTTTGTTCGTTGCCGTTTCATTTTCCAGTAGGGTGATCTGTAAACTTAATGTCTTTTATCACATGTGGAAGCTATACGATTCAAGTAGATTAAATCTTTTGCCTGGTGGATAAATGTGGATCTGGTATTTCATCTCGGAGTGGATATTAAGAGCTGAACAAATGTGGTCCTCTTTGGTAAAGGAAATTGCCAGCCTTCTGCCTTGGAGGAAAATGACCAAGCAAAACTGGCTTATTCACAGAAATTGAATTGCTCTAGGAAAACATCATGACAGATAGCAAGACTAAATTTTCATCAGTTTGGTGGAACAGCATCATTGCTTGGCAATCACAAAAATCTAGTTGTCATATGGACTTTTCAGCTGTGTGCTGCACCCATTCCAAGCCCTAAGGTTACAGAGGTTTCCTGAAGAACTTATCAAAACATTACATGGGAGCATACAGAAGACAGGAATATCATTAGCACCAAACCTACTACGAATCCATTTTCTAGGATTCACAAACTTGCAGGGCTATGTTGCCAAAGAAGCAAAGACAACAAAGCTTGTGATGACTGGAGAGAATGTTTTCCCAGGAAGAGATGTCTCCAGATTGAGTTTACAGACCAAATCAACTGCCAACAGTAGTTCTTAAATAAAGGGAAGGTAGATTCATGGAGGCTTCTCACTATTCCTAGAGACAGGCACTATAGTAAATGCTTTCATTCGATAGGCAACACCTTTGTAACTTTGGTTAATAAAATAAACCAATGATGCATAATAGCATAGACAAGTTGTATTACTCCTGAAGAATGAAATGAATGGACAAAAAAAAGCTGTATGCTCAAGCCATTGGTTGCCGCATATTAAATGCACATGGATTATTTTGAATTAAAGCATTTCTTGGATATAATACAGACTAGCTGTTCTGTATCACAGTGTATATCTAGTTAAGTTTTAAGGCATAAACACTTCTTGGCGTACTTTTAGGATTTTACAAAGCATCCAAAACCTACAATAAAAATCATAGAAACTTTTTACCTTGTGAGAGCTAAGTATTCATCAAATATTTAATGAAAATGGACGCTGACTGTGTTTTATCATGCTAGAAATTGGTATGAAAGATTAAAGAACCATCACGTAGAGTAAGGGAAAACCATTAAGTGAAAATATGTGCTTAACAAAAAAGAGAAACGAATTGAAAAATTTTTCAAATGTAGTGTTTTTTTGAAGATTCAAGGGCCTCAGGTCTGCTGTACTACTGTAGATAGAAAGGCCTCTAGTCCTTTGTCGTCTTACTTTAAAACTAGTAGACAAACAGTTGACAAGCAGTTTGCAGATACCCTAGGCAATAAGCTGGGCTTAGTTTTGTAACATCGTAATTTGTCTTTTGTCGAAAGGATACATTTATGTCTTTTGCACTCACATGGCCGAATTCTGCCCCTGGGTGTGTACATTAGGTATCAGGTTGCCTGAACCAAAATGACAGAGTGTTTTACTACAGGCGATGTTTTACTAGAATACAAGATTGAGATGTTAGCCTGTGGTCACAAGGTGAGCCGTTTGCCATCTGACGAAGTTGTTTGTATTTTGGATGCAAGTGAAACAAACACATTTTAGAAAGTAGAGTCAGTTACAAAAGGAAAAGAAACCTTAAAAATTACCAGCTTTGTTTTGCCATATGCTTCAAGCCATAAATGTTTGATTTATACAAAGGACTTCTGCTCTTCTTCAACTTAACTATAAAAGGTAAGTTTTCTATTTCCACAACAGTACTGAAAAAATACTTCATTTTCAGAAACAAACTCAAGCTGAAAAGCAAGGACTGTTCACAGCCCAACAAGTGTATGTATTGTGCTATCCATATACTTCTCTGATTGGAATAATTGCTAAGTAAAGTTACTAATTAAAGATTTTTTTTCTTTCTTTTTTCTTCTGCTTTTTAACGGTTGCCTCTTACAAGTCCTTCTCTAAAGAAAATGTTTATTTTTTTCTTCTCTGGAATCTGGCCAGCAGCTTCCATTCCTTAAACATCAGTCTTGTCTTTGCTACTATTTAAATTCTGCTCAACAGCAAGGATGCTCACCTGTAAGTGCTCAGTGAAGAGTGTAAGCCGCTCTTTCCCGCGTAGTGTTTGGGAACGTCTCTTCCTGCCATTGCAGATATGCTGCGCAGGACCGCCAAGCTGGCTGGGATCTGCGGTCTGCAATGGCTTAGGACAGTTCTGTAGATCAGCTGCGGCATGAATAGCCCATTTTTTTTTTTTACCACACGTGCTTATCAATCAACATCTCATATGAGAAGGAAATCGCATCCATAAACTTGATGAGACTCAAAAACCTGAATCCTGTATTTTGTGAAATTGTGCTTTTAACAAAAAGAGAGTTTTACTGTGCTGACCTAAGCCCTGATAGTACCCCCTCTTTGTTCTTCTTCAGTTTGCATCTTCATGCAGTGTGTGTTTTTTCTTCACTTTCTATAACTTTTATAATGATCCAGTTCTATTTCAACTAAAGAACAGGTTATTTATGAGCTATTTTGCTTATGTTCAAGAAATCAGCCAGTGATATTAAATTTTTGAATATGACTTTTTAATATTATTTAACAATGGAGTTCAAGATAAAAATTAATGTACTGATAATGCCTTATTTGAATTTTGGATATGTAGATGTATTTTAAATTGAAACAACAATCATTAGTGTTGCCATGTGGACTGCCAGACTTAAATACATAAAAAATGTATTTACACAGGAGTGAGATACCTGCTGATTACTGATAAATTTCTTTCCTGGTAAGACAAACTGCTATACCCACCTCTAAATGTAATACTGAAGGCATGCACAAGATAACCACAAGAGCACTGAGGTTGATACCAGCATTGTTTGTGCACTTCTGTAGCTTTATTGAGAAACAATAGGATTCCTTAATATTTGTAATTAAATAAGGAACTTGGGATTTTCAGGGTTGTCTGTGATACTGTCTGGCATTTTCCTGACTTAAGTTTTTGTAATGGCATTTTTGCATGTACAGTGATTTTTGTAAGAATTACTGGATGTTATACAGGGAGCTCTGTATTAGTGTTTTTGGTAGAATGTCTTCAGAATGTTTCAGATTCTTTTCTTTATTCTTCTTCATTAAAGGAAATGGAGAAAGCTCAAACCAGCTATTAGGAATTTTCTTCCAGGACATTTCAGACAGTGCCTTAGGCAAGAATAAAGTATTTCATGTGAATATAGGACAGCCTTCATGCACCTATTTCTTTTGTCTTCGTATTACTGCTATATTTATTTTGTTGTCCATATGTTTCCCTCTTGACTTGACATAGCTTTACATTAAAATCAGGATAGCTATTTCTATTTTTAAAATTTGAAATGAGTTGCAAGTTCTGCTGAAGGAAATGTGTTTGTTAATTGTACTTTTTAATTAGCTGCTTGGTTGTACTGAGAGTAAAAATGTTTCAACAACATATAGTCATGTAGGTAATCCTATGGTCTGCTGGACATACTGTAAGGAATAATGTTGTCTATAGTTACAAACATTAGGCTTTAGTTTTATCAAGAGATTCTAGCAACATCACAAACAACAGGATTGAATCTTGAGTTATTTGTTCGTGTCATTGGAAACCATAGATGGAATTATTGCCTTATTTTATGTGAATTCAGGGACAGTACTTTTATATATGGGTCATGATTAATGCCTATGAAGCTGCCAAAAGACTCCTAGGGTTTGTTCTGCCATTTGTAACTAAATTCTTCTATGTGTTTTTAAACTTGTTACTGCAAATTTACCTAGAGGAATTTTGCATAGGTGATTTGGCATGAACTTGTAAAAATAGATGCCATAACCATGCTTTAGACTTCCCTCTGCTAGAAGGCAGAAACGCCATAATAATAGGTTCTGTTTTTTCAGCTTTTTGTTTATCTTTTTAAAGCATTCTTACCTCATGTAATGTGACATTGCACAGCACACGTAAACACTACCTGTTTTGGTGTTTTACCTATAGCATTGACATATAGTGCTTCTCTCTATGACAGGTGAGGTTCTGAGCAAAAGCCTGATTTAACTAAACAACCTTTGTCTTTATTCAGCTGTTTTTTCCTAGGCCCTGAATCTGCTGAATTTAAACTATCAAGTAGTACTGTGAAGAAGCTTTCTGATGAGACATTTGGCACTTCTGCTTCTTATCAGACAGTCTGGTTAACTTGAAGCTTTCACTAAGGATCTCTGGATGGCCTTAGGAATAACCAAAGGTTTCCAGCATCCTTGAGCTCCCTCATTATCCCATTACATGTTTGTGTGTGGTGGGTCCCCACCGCTTCCTGGAGGCAGCTGAGAATAGCTGGAGCCTTTGTTCCATTCTCCATTTCTTGCTGTGTTTTGCCAAGGGCAATGGAGAGAAATGAAGAAAACCAAAAGTGTGTTTTCCTGTTTGTGTGAGCCAGCAGCTTTTACTACATCTGTCACTCAGGAAACAAGACAGCAAGGATGGAGATTCTCGGCATGCCTCCAAAAGATAGGACTTCATGTCAGTCATGATATTGGGCACATGCCCAGGGATACAGGGCGGTCCTGTGGTGACCATCTCTCCTGGGGCATTTGCATGTTCAAACACAACCCTAAGCAGGAAGGATGAGAAGTTCCCCGAATCGGATAAGAGGTTAACCTTATGTGCCCCAATCTCCTGGTGTTAGTTACATTTGACTTTTGGTCTCAATTTCGTATTTGATGGGAAACTTGAGAGCACGTGAGACTTGTCTGTGTTACCTCTTTCATCCACATTCCTGTTCTATTAAGGCAAAACTTGCCTTTCTTAGCCTGCTTTCACTAATGGGCTTCAGGCATGACCGGGAACTTTTAAAGTCCCTTTGCTGTAGGCGGAAAGCCACTACAGGGATCCTGTGCGCTGCAGGACTCTGTGGGGAATTGCTGCGCTGCAGCATGCCGGAGAGGGCAAAGTCTTATGACCTTGCAAATCTTTCCTTTCCTCGGTGTACTGGGCTACAGAAGGTTTGCTGAGACAGCCACATGTATGGCTATGCAGTGGCTGAATTAGCTCATGAATTCAGAGAAAACAACTGCTCTTGGGCTTGTAGAAGGATTTTTCTTCTCCCATTTTAGCTCATAATTTAAACCAGATTTTCTCCAGGGATAGTTGTGTGGCCATATTGAACAACTGTAACACATCCAAGAACGGTATCTGTTTTGTTGTAGGCACAAGCCAGTGTTAGAAGAAGCCTCAGGTCAGTGAAGTTAAATCAAGAATGTCTTTGTACCACGCTAAACATTATCATATAAATTACCACTTAAGTGGTTCCATGCTGTTGCCTACTAAGTTTTTTCTTCTGTCCTAAGCACGGACTGCATCGTGAGGGACCAGTCCCTCCAACCCATATTCATTTATATTCTTAATGGTAGTATTAGATGCAGTGTTCAGTGAAAGGGCTGAAGTGGACTTAAATGCTTCTGAGCGTCTTCTGCTTTAACTTTTAAAAGACCTGACTTTTTATGGGTCTAGTGTTGTGTTTTTTTTCTACTTGGGAACTGCTGGATTAGAATACTTGTAAATATGCACTAAGGTAGTCAAATCTCCATATAAATAAGGAGGAGGAAAATCCTGGTCAAAATATTCTCTCAGAGGTCTAACAGTAATGTGCTTCAAGGCTTCTTGAAAGTTCTATCCATGCAAACTCCCTGTTTAATTTAATTCTTAATTAAAAATATTATTCTGTAGCACACCTAACTAACTATTTAGCAGGAGTAAAAAATGTCTGTGTCTTTAATAATTTTGCAGACTTACAGAAATGTAGTTGTCAGAAGAAAGATGTTCATTCTTGGATACTGCCTTTTTGTATGTCTCAAGTAGTCTTCTGTAATTTTTAAAAATAATATTGTTTTAATTAGCATGGTTACATGCTGCTAGTGCTGATATGATTTAAAATTATTGCTTTCTGCTCCAATATTTAATACACTGTGAATTCATCAAAAATTAAACAAAAAAAATTGTGTAGTGAAAAATTTCTTGTCTATTTTAGTCTGCTATTTACTGAGGTCTTGATACTGTATTCTTTATTCAGGGAACACTCACTTGTACCTGGATCAGGCCTAAATATTCAAAACACCAAACCCGTCCATAGTGGGTTGGCCTTGGCTGGCGCTCTCACTCTTCTCCTCAGCAGGACAGGGGGACAAAATAAGATGGAAAAGCTCATGGGTCAAGGTAAAGAGAAGATCACTTACCAATTACCGTCACAGGCAAAACAGACTCAACTTGGGGAAAATTAATTTAATTTATTGCCAGCTGAAATAGATTTGGGTAGTGAGAAACAAAGACAAATTGAAGCAACAAAATTCCCCCTCCTCACAGCAGTGCCCTGCGATGAGTTGGTTGGAGCCGGCTGGAACCGGCTGTGTCTGGCATGGGGCAGCCCCACCTGCTCCTCACAGAGGCTGCCCTACCCGCCTGGGCAGCTGCACCCAATACACCATCCTAACTCACCTGTTCGTCTTGAGTTAAGCGCTTGCCATCCCTGATGCCAGTTGGTCGACGTTTCTGAAGTCATGTATTAGTGAAGCAGGCTACCACATACGCTCAGCTTCGACACGGTTGTGTGAGTTGGTGAGTGTCCTCAGCAATGGAATAGCTACAGACACCCTGACTTTCATTGTTGCTTTTCTTTCAACTTTCAGAGCGTACTGAAAAAGTAATACTGTCTTCTTCCGACGTAACACCTTTGAGCCATAAATATCAAAGTGCTTTACAAACAGAGGATTTAGTTATTCAAATCTGAGATGTCGAGCAGCATTTTTACGATCTTCCAGTGACAAGTGCCTAAGCCAGAAATTGAGCCGAGGTTTCAAATTCCCCACTACAGGGATCTTTCCACTAAGCCTTATTACCTGTGTGAATAATACTGATCCACACAGACTTTAGCCGACGGGTTGGATGGGGCATGTGAGCAAATGAGCTTTTGCTGACTTCAAGTCTCTGTTGTTTTGTCTTTCTGTGAGGTTTTTTTTACAATTTGTCTCTGTGGTTGAACTTTGAGATCCAGTCAGGAGGACCTCATGGGAGTGTTTGCACCATCTAGTACAACAAGAGCAATTAATGTGTATAATATCTTATCAATGGCTGCGTTCCATTTTTTCAGATTAACTATTGGAAACGGAGTCCTGAATATCACAATCCTGTTTACAAGTCAATGAAATTATTTGTTCCTACAAATATAACGTAATTTAAAATGCAGTTGTGCTACTGGCAGGCTTACGTAAGCACAAAGCAGATGTTCAGTTATCAAGAAACTTCTAGCTTAACTTCGTTGTACAGTATATGAGTATTTCTAGGTTTTGTGTGCATATGTGTACTAAATCCAGAAAACCATTTTTGTGTGCATGTAGATTACTGGCAAAAGAATAACCATCATCATAATTCAAGATTATAACAGGTGACCCCTAGACCATTCTGCAAATGCAAAATCAGCAGCTTTTCTACTGTCGCCTTCTCATTTGGTTCAATTCTGAGTTATAAATAAGAGCTTACATTTCCTATCATGCCAGTGCAAATTTTGATACTTCAAATGCATGGTTTATATCTTTCTGACTATTTCCTGTTTTCTAAAATTAAACCATTTTAAAACTTTATTTTAATTTTTAAATAAGGTCACGTCTGTGGCTGTTCTATGACTGAAAGCTCTGGGAGCTGCTGATTTTGAACTGTTGTAGGCTCTTGTTACTTTTTATGCCTTTGGGTTTTGGCGGTTTTTTGCTTCCTTTTTACTCTCTTCCCAGTTTTGTCAGGAAAAGCACCTTAAAGATGAAAACCTGAGCACTCCCCAAACTCTATGTAACTTATTATCATCTGGAATTTTTTACTTTTACAGTCGTGATAGAGACAGGGGAGAGCCTGTGATGAGAAACTTCTGTGCTTGGAAGAAAACCGCATGATTTATAACAGATGTCAACAATTTATAAATTCAAATTAGAGTAACATATAAATACTGACTGTATAGCACTTGCTTTTTTATTACTTCATGTATGACCTTTTTCAGAGTAGCAATTATTTTCCATTAGTTCAGTTCAATTGGAAAAAACAATGCTTAATGGGCTTTGAATCCTGGGTCACTGGTGATAGAATTAGACAGTTTTCAGATTTATGTAATTGCTGTCATATGCAGTTTGTAGTTTGTCATACCAGCTGATTTCTGGAGGACTTTTACCGGTCACCTCTTCTGTGTTTTCCTTGAGTTCTGTGGTAGAACTGTGATCCAGGGCTCCTGAGTGACCCGCAGAGCTGGCTTATTTCTCAGCAGTAAAGCAACTGCCTGTCTTTAACCAGTGAAACCATAATCTAGTCCTGGCCCCTCTCCTTTGCTCAGGATCGCAGGTAATTTAGCAGCCTCCCATAACCTCCACTTTCCTGAATATTTGATGTCTGCTTTGTGTTCTCCCATGTCAGCTATGGTTCTGGCATAAATGCACATGATCTTGAATCCATTTGACAGGACCAAATTTAGAAGAGGGGAAGGAAGCAAAAAGACATAACCAAATGCAAAGTGACCTGTAGCGATTAAAGCAGGGGATGCTGCAGGCAACGTAGGGAAATGTAGTCCTGATAAAAGATTAATCTTTATGACTAGAGAAAGAAAATAAATAACGTGGGCTCAAGACCATGTGTGAAAATAAAGCATGGCTTAAAGAAGATAAACAACACAGACTTAACTAACCTGTGATACATCTTGCACAAAAGCATGTTTATTTTCCTATTTTCTTCTTTATTCTGTGCTTGTATTCCTTTGTCTACTATATTTGTCAGTAGTATCATATGTTTCTGTATCTGAGGCAGACATCAAAGTCCCAGGTACATGCATTTTTGTGGGAAACGTAGGAGACTCTTAAATCTTATGAGGAAAAATAGAATTAACTTTAAAGCAGTTTACCATTCGCTACACTCCTTTTTCCCAGCTCTTCTCCTTCCTCCTCCAGTGGAATTTTCATTCTTTGTTGCAAACGTGTCAGAAGCAAGGATTGGCTGGTTTCCTCTGTATTTTGTAGTACAGTATAACACTATAAATTCCTTCATCAGCAAGCATATTTTCTTATGTTTGCTTTTTACAGGGAATGGTATAGCAGAGAACACTGGCGGCAAGTTACTTCTTCAGCTGTCACAGGAAAATTCAAAGAAATCTGCCAAAGAGGGAGCACTGTCGGGGGGGCAGGGGGGGCGTGTTCTTCAAGAACTTTTCTAGATACTGTGATACAGCGGGGAAAAAAAAGGCTGAATATATTCAACCAACCAAGTCAACAAGTGTATGCTCTTAATGTAGGTACTTTTCAAGTACTTTAATGTATAAAGACATTATGTGTAGTTATTGAATGGGAAAGATAATCGGCAAGAAATTCCTTTCATACAAGGTGGCCCGATACACCGAAAACCAAAAATTACTTTACCTGTATCATTTATGTAAGTTCTTACATCATTCTAAATTAAAACATCCAAAACTTGATGAGTTACCCAGATCGCATAGAAGAAGTTTATATTTTGCTTCTTTTAAGAAAGTCTGAGTAAAGTACTGTTCTTGTTTGTGCTAACTTGAGAAAGGAATCAGAATGCAATGTTGCAACTGATATTGAGGCCCAGTTTATTAGTTACAGACAGTACACAAAGATGGTAGTTCAGATTGGTGGGTGAAAAAGCACCTTCATTTACTCAGTAGCTAGTAACTCTTCATGCTTCTGTGAAGCTCCTGGAAAACTCCTGAGGATGGGCCTAAACAGAATAAAGTTAAAAGCTGTATTGAGACTGACTGGGAATTACGTAGGAGATTCTTTTGGGAAAAGGGTCTTGTTACAAATTAAAAGTCATCTTCTCAACTTTATGGTACTTACCTCTCATTTAATATTGTACTTAGGTGTTAACAGTAGTTAGCACATAGTAGTGCAGTAGGAAGACAGAATATTCTGTTCCCTTTTGACATGTGTGTAAGTTCAAAGTTTCTTTTACCAGTTGTTACAGAGAAATCTGATTCATTTATCAGGTTTATGCATTTGAGAGTTATTTGTCAAAACCATTCTCACTCTACATCCTTTGGTTAAGGTTGATTGCACATGTCAGATTAGAAGGAATGGTAAATATTCTTTGTAGACGAGTAACATCGATTGTTGGCATTTTCTCTTTTACGTAGGTTTATACGACCGTGTTGTCCTGTCATCTAGGTTCAATAAAGGCCTGTTTTCAATTCCCAGTTTAGCTAACACCACTGTATGTAACAGCTCTGAATTAATGTGATTTGTCAGTAGCAATAGGCCACAGTGATAACCAGAACACGCTGCTACGTCTTATTCTGACTGATCTATGAAACAGCATTGCCCATTTATTCTTTTGCACAACATAATAAACAGTCTCTGGGCTTCTACTTTTATGGCAGGTATTGAGCAGCTGAAACCTTCACTAATTTACACAATGGTTTATCTTTTCTCCAGTTGACTTCAGGGGCAACTCAAACAACTGTACCGTAAAACTTAATGAGTTCAAACATGTGTGTCACACAACAGAGCAAACAGTGCATGCTTTGCCATTAATATTAGTCACAATTAGAAGGTGATTGGGGCACTTACTGTACAAAAATAAATGTACTGTATTAGTGTATGAAGAGAACAGTTTGCCATACTACAATGTTTTAGATGTATTCCACCCATTTCCAGGAAAATGGGCTAGGAAAAATACTTTTCCCTTACACCAGAACTTATACAGAACTTTTCTCCTAAATGTTCTCCTGAGTTCCCATTTTTTGACCTCTGAGTAGAAGAGTGGATGTTACATTAATGCCATTTCCCCTGTTCAAGGTGCATGATCAAATTATGTCTGTTATTCCCATGAGTATACTTAATTATGAGCCAGCCACCTGCACCATCTGTTAGCATATCTGAAAGTTTCTGTATTGATCCTGTATTACCGATGGTTTCATGTTCAGCAAAGACAATGCTGTTGTGTGGTAACTGTGTGAAGGAGGTATTTCAGATGGCCACAAGAGCAGTTCCTCAGACCTTCAGCTTCGTTAGTGTTGCCTGTGGCTTCTCAAGTATGTGCAGCATCTGGGCTGCACGCTGTATAAATTCGTCCAGAAGTCTGCTACCTGTGCCAACTTCTGAAGGTTGCCACAGGTGTGGAGGTACATGTCTGGTTAAACGTGTCTATGTGTCAGATTAGGAGATAACGACCTCTGTTTTGTTAACATACCGTGGACATGTGATAGAAAGGGACAATAATGACACTGTAAACCAGGGATGTGATCAACTCAGAAAAAGAGTTAAACACCTGTGATGGTAGAGTCAATCGAGAGGGACAATACGTGCAACAAAGGTCATTTGACTTTAATTTTCCTCAAAGATCGGTCTGATCCAAGTATCTACCAATGATGGATTTACCAGAAATAGGCACTTCATTTGCCACCTGACCATAATAATTCTTCTGAGAGGTATTTGTCACAACCTTTTATTTCTTGTTGATTTACCTATTCACAGAGGTTCCTGGGGTGAAGTTGGGATAAATTGTCACTGCCATATGTGTGAAGTGAAAAGTATATGTCTGCACTCTTTATTTTTCATTTCTCAGTTAGATGTGTGCTTCCTTCATGCAAAAGAAAGAAAACCTTAAGAACGCATGCTTGTCTGTCTTTCAAACTCTTTAGAATTAGCTTGTCATGAAATATAAAACTAATGTGTGGTTATAAAAACCACTGCCAGCATTTTCCTCACTAGTGGCTGATGGCTAAGTAGATTTAGAAATGAAAGGGGTTATTATAAAATGATTACTGAATAGCTAGGTATGTCATTTTAAACAAGCAGCTAAAATCTCTGTTGCAGATTTGGAATGTAATCTTGTTTGTATCATTCATACTTAAAATCTGATTTTGATTGTGGAGGAGTAATAATGTAATTTGACAAAAATATATCGAGTGATGTTTTTCTTTCATTCCTTATTTAAATGTATTAGAATTTAAATGACTCACCATTCAGAGTATACCTATAAAATGACAACATAAAGAAATATTAGATTCAATTTGCATTGGTTCAGATTTAAGTTTTACTATAAAGTGAAGAGTTCATATCAGCTCTTTCATGGAAGAAAACATTGCATGGAAACTAACACTTTAAAAATACTACTAACTTTAAAAAGTTGTTATTGATGATTAGACCAATATATTTTGCAACTGTGAGTGGCAGCCTGAAGACACAGGCCTCGTGGGATATGTGTAGCCATGAATTGGAAAATAAGAGATGAAAAAGTTAAGGAAACTGTCTCATGCAGGATTATATCACTCATTCCTGTTTCTGTATCCACTGCTTGTAATAATACATTACTAAAAGCTTAAATCGAAGTCCAATGCCTCATCTAGTTTCAAGCAACAGCTACACTTATTTTTTGTAAGCAGTGAGCTGATGCCTTGGATGCTTATTAGAATGTGCTTTCAATGAATCTTGTATAATTGGCTAAATATCGTCGTTCTCTCCCAAGAATTCCTATATTTTTAGGTTGTGTTTCAGCTAGAAATATCACAAAAAGAATTCTCCTAGTGATAAGCTGATACTAGTACTCCCTGGAAAAAGTAGACCTCTACTACATCTCATGGTTGAATTTGAGGAGAATTGAGTGAGGATTCAAGCTGGCTCATATTAAGAACTTGGCCTACTCATTTTACTGCAGTGAGCTGTGAGTATGTATTTTATTGTTTCCGAGCTCCCACATTTTGGAACTAACCGGTTCTGGCCACAAAGTACAGAAGAACCTGTTGAGTGCTACGTTCTAATGGGTTAGAAGTGACACTGAGAATCAAGATTCCACGGCTTTTGTTGATGCTTTGTAACCTTCAGCAGATAATGCATTTCTTTTGAGCTTCAGTTTCTTTCAATATAAACTAGGAGAAATTGTTGAACCTCATACAGATACGTAAAGTTTAACTATACAATACTTCAAAAGTAGATGATAAAACAAAATCAGTGGAAGCATGATCTTGCATCTGGTTCCATGCTGAAGAAGAATGGTGTTAGTTACAACCTTACTGACAGCAGAATAGTTTGGGAGATACTAGCTTTTCTCTTTTGCCCAGTAGACTGCTGGCATCTCTGGCAGGAAAAAGAGGCTGAGTATCAGCACATGCCATAAGTGAAAATCTTCCAGTTCTCAGATGCTGGGAAGTGGTTTAGTCCAGAGGCAGAAAACTATCTGTGGTGGGGTTGCCCTGAGATGTGGTTTTTTTATACTTAAGTCTTGTCCTAAGGTGTCCCCTTGACACCTTCTCTCCATTGTGACACTGTAGATGTTGATCACATGAGTAAAAGTGCTGGGGGAAACATATGCAGGAGGCTTATTCCTGCCTCTCAATGCTCTTAAGTCTGCAATAACTTGAAGGGTTCAGAAGGGATCCCCACAAGCTACTGCTCAAAGTTAGCATCCTGATAATTTTAGGGTACATACACCCTTGCGTTCATCTTCCTTCACTGGTGTTTTGACTGTGGAAGACCAATGACTATAATTGAAAGACTATCATTAAAAAGAATATTTAAAAAAAAAAAATTTTTTTAAAAGCTATTTTTTTAATAGAATCTGCTCAAAGAAAAACGGGCATTTTCAGTATACTGCTTTTCAGTATATAATATGTATATATAACTGATTATTTCTTCCTCTTTTGGTTTGCAAGTGACTATCATTTCAGTTTTGCTGTCTCATAGTTCTTTCTCTCATTAGCGCTGAAGCTCTGCAGGGCTTGCATCCCAACATTTTTTAAAGTGTCAGGGGGTGCGTTTAGAAGACTGATAGAGGCACTGCTTTTCTGTGGGAGGCATCTATTTTTGGAGAAGGAGGGATGTGGGGTTTTTTGGAAATGCTATTAGCAAGTAACAGTGAAAGATTGGTAAGAATTTTAAATACCATAACTTGAAATCTTTCCAGGAGATGCTGGCTATATTCTGCGGTCATTTACTTTTACCTGAATAATCTTAGTAACTTGCTACCAATGGCTGTGGTTGCTCCATGACCAGAGGTAGAGATATTCCAGATGAAACCAGTGTTTCAAGTTTTTTACGAATTTACAGTTGTTCTTTGCTGCTTTTAATTATTTTGCTTTCTGCCACAACACGCTGTGTTTTTAGATAAGTAAGATGACCAACCTTTAATGTGCCCCTCTTTACTCCAGCAGCTGTTTCTGGATCTTCTCCAGCTTTGTGCACACTGGTAGCTTAGTCTTTGGTTTCACTTAAAAACGATTGGACTCAGCAAGACAATGACATCAACATGATACTAGGATTTTGATTTTGCTCATGAGTAATTTGTCCCTTTGTTTCTTTGTTTGCCTTCTCTTTGTTTGATTTCTTTCTTTTATAACCCAAATAATGGACAGTATGAAAAATCATGAGGGTAAAGTGCTCTTTTTCTTCCTCTAGTCTTAACTATAAAGCAGTTCTTTATATTAACAAATTCGACTGCTCCTTTGGATTTGAGATGCAGCTGTGTAGAACCAATGTGTTTCTATTGACTGAAATAAAAATGTGTTAAAAAGTTGTGAAATTATACCACCCAAAATCTTGCCCATTGTTTCTTTCCTCACTGCACTCTGCAGTTTTTTGTAAATTGGAATTCAAAAAACCCTGGTCTGTTACCAGATCTGATAAATCATGTGGTATTTTGAGCAAAGAAGAGCTCTTTTTGAACTTCAGTCTGTTGTAGGAGAACTCAGATGAAAATTAATTGCAGTATAAAAATCACTCCATCACGGTTGAATGTGAGCTTTCACAAAACTGTCTGACAAAGTTTGCAACCAAACTCAAATTGTTTGCAGTCATGTATAGATTGGATATCAAATCAAATTGAATAAGGGCAAACCAAACAAGTAAAATATTTTCCCTGTTTCTTGTTTGGTATTAACTATAGATGTATACAAATCCTGAGATTTGTTTTCCAAAACAAAACCAAACATTGTTACTTTGATAGCAGCTGGCTCATGAGGCATATAGTCTGTTCCCCAATAGATGAAAAGATATTTCACCCCAGTAGATGAAGTGATATTTCACTACCTCATGATCTGTGCCCCTGAGGCATAACATAGTATTTAGACTACTGAGGAGCAGCAGAGTATCTGTTTGTCTGAAGAACTGTAGAGTGAGTAGAGAAGTCTGGCTTTATAACCTCTGCAGGTGGGGTTTTACCAAGTAAGGAGAAACATGGATGAAATATGGTGTGCATAAATATATATAAAGTAAGAGTTGTAGTCTCCATTGTTAAAAAATGTTTAAGTGTTTAATGTTGTAGTTTCTCTGCAGGGAAGAGTGAACTTCCCATGTCTCCTTCTCAGCTGTTCTGTTTTGTTTTTCCCTGGAAGGTAGTTCAATTCAGTGAAGTGCACTGGCAGCCCGACCACTTCTACCAGTGCTGGTGAACTCTTAAAGCATGTGTTTGACTTAAAACACAGGTAGCATTGTTTCAAGGAAAGCACATGTCTTAAATTGTCTGCTGAATCACATGTGGCCCTGATTCAGTGTGTGGAATCAAGTCTGAAGTTTGTATGTGCTTATGGTCTCCATCACTGAAGTATGCAAGTTCCTTGCAGGTGTTCATGAAATCATATGCGATACCCTCTGATACTGATGCTAGAGTACTATGACTTTCACTTCACTCAGAGGGATTGATGTGAAAAGATATTAAGTAATTTGAACAAGACCACTTAGGCAACCTGTGACAAAGCCTGTACATTATTACATTATTCTTATTAGTTAAATTTTGTGTTTAAAAGAGCTGCAGTGAATAATATCTTAAATCTTAGATTATTCTGTTTTCATCTTAAATTTTTACATTTTCTTGTTCTGTTCATCCTTTACTTCCTGAGGAAGGACAATAGAGTCCAATCTGGAATTGAAATCACAAGAGTTGTGATTACAGAGCTAAACCACGCCCATAGTTTGCCTAGACAAGAAGTAAATTCTTCATCCCTATTGTTCAGATGTCTTTCAAATGGTACCTAACACATACCAGATGTCTCCAGCTACTGGAGTATCATGGACTGGCAGAAAATCACCATGTCATTCCTTTCTTCATCTCTTATTTCAGTAGGTCTGTGCAGTCTGGGTGTCTTGAGTTTTCATTCTAAACCCAAGTTTTGGGTTTACAGCTGAATGTCTCTGTGATTCTGACATTGAGTTTCTGAAAAAGCATTGTACTTGTGGTAAGAGGTAAAGTGTGAAGTTCCAGAGAAATGAGCTGTGAATTGCAGCTGCAATGGACATTGATCCTGTCTGTCAGTCTCTGCTCCATATTCTCAGGAAAACAGAGAGGAGCAGAGAAAGAGCCAAGATCAACGATTAAATGGGATGCTAAAGTGCCAGGGGCTAGAACTGGGCTTGCTGGTCCTTCAGGTCAGAGCTGCAACTGTCAGACTCCACTGCTTGATACCTTGCTGAAGCTGGCAGAAGGAGAGCAGCGTGAAAAATGCTGCAGGCACCAGCAGGAGAATTAGTAAGAGCTACCTGGCTAAGCTTCAGGCATGACAGGCAGCGCGCTCCTTTGGGAGGAAAACCTCCTCTTTTCTGAATTGGTAGGCCTTATTTTGCCCATTCACCTCATGATTTGTACCAGTGAGGCATAAGAAAATAGGTGGAATACTGAGGAACAACAGAGGCTCAGTTCATCTAGAGGACTGCAGAGTGAGTGGAGAGGTCTGGCTGTATACCCTCTCTGAAGGTGGGGCTCTACCAAGTAAGGAAAAAACAAAGGTTCAGCAAAAAGCTGTTGTGGTATGAGGTGTATATGCTGCACATAATATAATCAGTATGGCATATTAATCTCCTTATTTATCTTCTACTGTAAAAAATGTGATTTTGGTTAGCACTGCGAAATGACACTGCTTTATGTAGCTATCACTTACCTTACATGATGCATTGTAACAACAGCAGACCATTGCTAGGATGACAACCTTCAAGTACTACCTGAATAGTTAGTGCAAGTCTCATCAGCACAACAGCAGCATCTCTAGAGAATGCTTACTTTTTCACCTGAAGTTGCGAACTTACCATGTGAAAGTGATAAAAAGATCCTGTAGAAAACAAAATCAACGAAATGAAGTCATCATGCTGTGGTAGTTAATTCAGCTTTCCCTTTTAAATAAAAGTCATTAGCTGTCATTCTTTTTGT
>NW_010544243.1:2054-8343 GCF_000687285.1 Phaethon lepturus | reverse complement strand
TTTCCCTAATTATCCAGCATCCTTCATGATGAAGAGCATATGCTTTCCAGGGTATTGGAAGTGATGTACTGTGCTCTCAGATCTGTATCACATTAAATATCTCCTCTGGGGTATGCAGTGATACCTCTGGAGGAGCTCAGAAGTGCTAACTTGATCAAATGGAAACTTCTTTTTCAATCTTTTTTTGCAATAACTGCTATTTTTCTTGACTGTTTTGAGCCACATATTTTTTCAATCCAAAAATTACATTGTTACCTTACCTTTTTTTCTAGTTAAAAGTAGACGTGTTTCCCTTCATCTCTTTCATGCTTACTGTATGAATTAACTGAATTTAACAAAAATTTTCATGTACTTGAAATGTATAGATCTGTTATGACTGAGAACTCAACTATATAGAGCAGATGAGAACTGATATCCTCAGGTCTGTAATGAAGTCATGTCGGATAAATGAAAGAAGTCTGGTACTGGAAAGAAAAATAAAACAAGGCAAATAAACTAATGGTAATTCAGGAATTAGGTTTATTTGATGAAAGAAATAATAAGCATCATCTATTCCACTAACTATATTCATTTTGAGAATTTAAAAGTGAGGTTGAGGACACCTCAAAGTGAGGTTGAGGACACTTACCTGAGTGGGTAAATTCTTTGGAGTACAGGCCTGTATCTTCAAGAGGCTGTTTCATGGACAGACCTCTTTGGAATGCTCAGCTTAACTTTCTCAGTGGACAGACACCATAATCCAGTAGTTATCCCATCTGGTGCATCATACAAGGTCTTGCTTTGGTTTTCCTTAAAAGTCTTTCTGTGCTGTGTCCCAGGGGGTTTTTTATATCCTGCCTCTCACTTTCTTTCCTTAGCCTGTCATTAACTGGTTGACACTTTATGCTTGCCCCACGAAGGGGTCATTAGGGCCCTATCAGTTGCATGGTCACTGAATGAATGGTAAGAAAAACAGATATAAGCTGCATAGCTATCTGATACTATAGATTACACAATCAAGTCAGGAACCAAAGCCACAAGGGTATTTGTAAGTCTGATGAGCTTTATCCTGTGAATATCAACAAAAGCTGTATTGTCTCCATCTTCTACAATCTAATGTCTTTTTTCCCTTGTCTGTTTTGTTAGAAGTGAAAATGTGTCTGTCATTCTCATAGTAATGACTTCAAGATTTAACTAGAGAGCTAACTTGTACTTATTTTAAAGGTAACGTGACATAAGAATATCTTCCTCCTGGGCAGAAATCTTGGATAGGTTTTGATGATTTTTTTTTTTTTTTTTTTTGGTACAGCCACTCGATTTCAATTTTAAAATGCTATGAATTAGTTTTATGTCTCTAATAAAATGGTTTCTCAGCTCCCCTATGAATTTTCTGATGTGCCTACTATGGAACAAAGCAGGCTGTTCCATATTCTTGCAGCAGGCTGTTTCATATACTTGCAGCTAGGAACTTTGCTCAACTACTTAATGTTGTATGTCAGGGTCACCTCAATTTTGTTCATTTTCTAGTCCTATTTAGCTCATTTGAGTAGCATTACAGTTACACAGTCATCAAATGTCCTTTGCTATTCATAGTCTCACCTAAATGAAGAAATGCTTAGAAGCTGATATGAAACAAAAAAAAAAAGGAAAACTCCGTTTTAATGAAATTTATGTCTGAATTATGCAGAAGTAAATGCTTAGGGAAGACATGAAACTCTTAGGACTTGCCAGTCTTTGAGGTTTGCTTCTCATTAATCTTACTTGTTCTAGCAATAGAAAATATCCCAAACACCAGGATTCTTAGCTGGGATATCTGAGTCTGGAAGCAGGTAAATGGCTCTATACTTACCTATTCTTGGTGAGGACATTTTTAGCAGTCAGTCTAGTCACTAGAAAGGAGACCAGGATTAGATCTGTTACTGAATTTGTTTCACTTCACCATTTTGTCACCAATTGGCAGATATTCTATATTGGTGATCAACACTGTTGAGTAGTGGCAATTAATTAAAAAAAAAGGGGGGGGGGATTTAAAAGGGGAAAAATATACCCGGCTTTGTAGATGTTAGAAAAAGCAGTTTCTTAACACCTTTTCTTCAAGGAGTTAAGATTAATAGCATCTTTGAACAAATATTTCAAGCATGCAGGGATTTTATTAAAGAGGAAAAAGATGAAATCCTGTGTAAATTGTTTAGAACATTCCTAGTGAAGACATGTTGATTAATAAACATAAAAGAGGGAAGATGCATATTAATTTGTTTATGTATAAGAGGCTTCTAGCTCATTAAAAATCTTCTAAGCATTTAACTAGTGAAGCAGTGGATAAAACCAGACATTGTCTTTAATCTTGTTGAGGGCACCAGTATAAAAAAAGCCCAGATTATTGCTAAATATGTATAATCGCTCTATTAATGATAGTATTTTGAAAATGTGGGGTGTGTGTGTCAATTCAGTGGTTTTGCTGTAATATGGTGGAACTTCGGGTTCACTTTTTTATCTCAATTGCTGTGACCAGTAGGACTGAAGAAAATCTAACTGCATCAACCACAATCTTTGGTTCTTGAATATAGATAGCCATAGGTCCTTGGGTATGATTTTGTTAGATGTAATTTATGGACAGTTATCAAATGGGAGATCTCTAGGAAAGCTCAGATGCAGTAGGATATCAGCTGATGTGCCTCCTGTCATTTGTTTTGATTTTTTGCTAAACCACTACTACAAAGTGAGGTATTTGCACTGTTTATTTCAGATGTGATTAAAAAAAGAAAGAAAGAAAGAAAGAAGCTATTAACAACTAATGTTTATGGAAGAAGAACCCTGTGGACTATTTTAAAGGAACTGCAATATTAACTTAATGTCCTGGTCAAATAGAGATTGAGTAATTGCATTCAGTCTAACTTAAAAACAAATAAATAAGAAATAGCTGAAGAACTGCCTAACACTTTTTCTTTGTATAAACAGTCCTCGGAGAAAATCACCGGGTACTGGCAAGTTTTCCCTAAAATAACCTTTTCTTTTTAGATACTTGTTTTGTGAAGGTTTTTTGCTCTAACAGTGTTTACACAAATTAATTTTTTTTAAAGAATTGGACATATTTATTTTTTGCAAGCAACAGATAGGTAAAAAAGTAAGCATCATTTAGACTGTATTGTGCAGTTTGTGTCTAAGCATAAAAACTTTCTGGTATTCTCTTTGCTCGTCATTTTTCATCAAAGACACTTCTCTCTCCTTTTCTCACTGTTTTTTTCCCCTGATTTTTCAAAGACCTATACTTTTACTGTCATTTGCACTATGAGAGATAAAGCAATGCATTTCTGTTGCTGCTTATATGTCATATTTATAGAACTGTATAACTTCTTATTACTCATGTTGATTACTATTATAATATGAATAAAAAATCATACCAGAATTATGTTGGCAATTTTGCAGATCCAATGCGTGGGCCACGAAAACTAGAGGTTGTGGAGATCAAATCTAGACAAATCACTATTTGCTGGGAACCATTTGGATATAATGTCACACGTTGCCATCGATACAACCTCACAGTCCATTACCGTTACCAGGCCGGAGGACAAGAGCAAGTGAGAGAAGAAGTAAGCTGGGATACAGAAAGTTCACATCCCCAGCACACAATTACTAATCTATCACCATACACAAATGTCAGCATCAAATTAGTGCTAATGAATCCTGAAGGACGAAAAGAAAGCCAAGAACTTGTAGTACAAACTGACGAAGATGGTGAGTTTTTGTATTTACATATACTTTATACACACATACTACCTGATAGTCAATACACTTTTCTACATGCTCTACTTTCACTAAAATCTGTAACAGATTTTCCATAAACTTCAGCAATTTTTAAGGCAGTGAAGGGTTCATTAAAAGTCTTATAATGATCTTTTGCATAACCTGTAATATCACACATCATTCTATCATTTCTTCATTAAACGCATAATTTGTGTTGAACTATGTTCTGCCTCTTAAAAGTTCCAGTATCAGTTTGAAAAAATTTCAAGTGATGATGTCCACAGTATCCTCATGTGAGCTTTTCTATTGAGTGATATGCTCAATGTTAAATATTTGTTATTGATTTGCAGTTTCAATCTCTACCTTTGGCTTTCCAACCACTGGATGCTTAGTTGCTTATTCAGATAATATATTCCATATACAGGCATTCAAATATATAGATATTCCCTTCCTTTTAGTAATTTTCAGCTAATACGGGATTTTCAGATCTCACTTTTTTATTTGAGCAGTAATGTAATTTGGGAATGATGCGTGGACAGCAGAATTGGCTACTGTGTCTCTGTGATGCTCTAGTAATATTGCCTCAAAAGGTTATACGATCCTCCTAAGTCCTTTGTGTTGTTATTGTGATTACGCATGCAGACAGTTTACTGTAGCTCTGTTAGCTATGATACCAAAATGGGACTTAGCAGGAATCAGTTTCACGTTTCCAGAACACTCTGTGCTGAGGTATAGTCCCTTAGGGCCCTCTGCAAATGTACCTTAGTTTTTTTGACCTTGTTTTTAGCGATTTTAAAATGCATACTGTTCAAAGAAACCTTATCAAACGACTGGCATTGCTCTATATAACAGATCTGTCATCCTGCCATTTTTATCCTCTGCAGTCTGAACAGGAATGGCTTTGTATTTTCTTCCAGATCAATGATAGATTTACTGCAAACATGCTGGAAAGATTTCTAGAAAAAACTTCAGCGATGATGAAGTTCTTATTTCTTACAATAAATACTTGAAGTCTGTCATTTAAACCTATTAAAGCATTTAATATATGCTGTATTGGGTTTGTGTAGTACTAATTTCTAATCAAAATATATGAGTAAATAAATTAAACCATTTAGGAATGTATAGTTGCTAATGCAACAGATTTGACAAAGCATAGCTAACAAAAAAATTGTTTAATTAGAATTAATTTTGCTGTCATCATGTAATTTTGATTTGGTTCAATTGTTGGATGACAAAGCTAAAGACCTTATTGTTATCTGGGCCATTTATGTATTTTCTCTAAAATTTTGCATAATATTTTCTTATTTCTGGCCCTCTGGAACTTTCTATTATTCCAAGAGCTATTAACCAACATCAGTGGTTGAGAGAATGCCTTGGACAAAAATTGTTAACTTTTTAGTATACCATACTATGCAACAGAGTATAGTGACCCAAATAACCATCATAATTTTTTGAATCACACAATCATGTAGGTTGCAAGGGACCTCCAGAGCTCATTTAGTCCAAAGTTTTGCTCTGAGCAAATCAAATGAGAGCAGGTTGCTCAAGGCCTCGTACAGTTGAGTTTTGAGTATTTCCAGAGATGGATATCCCGTAAACTCTTTAGGTAACCTCTGCCAGTGTTTGACCTCCTGTATGGCATACCTGCTCAGAGTTTATGCCCTTCAGATAATTTTAGAGGGTTACCAGAGTGTTTTGCTATACTTCTACCTTATTTACACTATAATTGATTCCTTTCCCTTTACACAGAAATCATTAACTCCGTGATTCCGAATGAGTTTTACCAGTTCTGTCCTACTTGGAAGCAAGGTTTAGTGCCCAGACTTAAGGTTGCCCTAAAGGCATAATCATACTGGTCCATACAGGACTGGTAAACCAGTTCAGAAACCATCTCCTGTGTCCTTGGAGCTTCCCCTTGGCAAAACAAGGTACTCTGCAGAGAGCTGTGGAGAGGTAAGATTATGAAGTCTCGGACTGTGTAAACTCCCAGACCAACAGCATGGAGGAGGATAGTGCTTTACCAGACCTAGCAACAGGAAGGAGTTACCAGATGTCTTGCTTTCAGATCTTCCTATTCTTTAACCATTTGGGTAAATCTCCATAACAGGTCTGAGAAGTTAATTCAACCACTGTAGCAAGTATTTTCACAGAGTCACAGAATCATTAAGGTTGGAAAAGACATTTAAGATCATCAAGTCCAACCATTAATCCAACACCACCGTGCCCCCTAAACCGTGTCCTGAAGCGCCACATCCACACATTTTTTGAACACTTCCAGAGATGGCGACTCCACCCCCTCCCTGGGCAGCCTGTTCCAATGCTTGACCACCCTCTCGGTGAAGAAATTTTTCTTAATATCTAGTGTAAACCTCCCCTGGTGCAACTTGAGGCCATTTCCTCTTGTCCTATCACTAGTTACTTGGGAGAAGAGACCAACACCCATGTTGCCACAACCCCTTTTCAGGTAGTTGTAGAGAGCGATAAGGTCTCCCCTCAGCCTCCTCTTCTCCAGACTGAACAACCCCAGTTCCCTCAGCTGCTCCTCATAAGACTTGTGCTCCAGATC
>NW_010544243.1:0-1705 GCF_000687285.1 Phaethon lepturus | reverse complement strand
CCCTCCCCAAGTATGTGGTGTTACATGGGGTTGTTGTGGCCAAAGTGCAGGACCCGGCACTTGGCCTTATTAAACCTCATACGGTTGATCTCAGCCCATCGATACATCTTGTCCAGATCCCTCTGCAGAGCCTTCCTGCCCTCGAGCAGATGAACACTTCTGCCCAGTTTGGTGTCATCTGCAGATTTACCGAGGGAGCACTCGATCCTCTCATCCAGATCATCGATAAAGATATTAAACAAGACCAGCCCCAAAACTGAACCCTGGGACACACTGCTTGTGACCGGCTGCCAACTAGATTTAACTCCATCCACCACGACTCTCTGAGGAACACTTCTGCCCAGTTTGGTGTCATCTGCAGATTTACCGAGGGAGCACTCGATCCTCTCATCCAGATCATCGATAAAGATATTAAACAAGACCAGCCCCAAAACTGAACCCTGGGACACACTGCTTGTGACCGGCTGCCAACTAGATTTAACTCCATCCACCACGACTCTCTGAGGTCGGCCATCCAGCCAGTTCTTTACCCAGCAAAGAGTGCACCTGTCTAAGCCAGGAGCCGCCAGTTTCTCCAGGAGAATGCTGCGGGAGACGCTGTCAAAGGCTTTACTAAAGTCCAGGAAGACAACATCCACAGCCTTTCCCTCATCCACTAAGCACATCACCTGGTCATAGAAGAAGATCAGGTTGGTCAAGCAGGACCTGCCTTTCGTGAACCTGTTCTGGCTGGGCCTGGTCACTTGGTTGTCCTGCACATGGCCTGTGAGTGCCCTTTAAGATGAACCTCTGCATAATCTTCCCTGGTACGGAGGTCAGGCTGACAGGCCTGTAGTTCCTCAGATCCTTCTTCCAGCCTTTCTTGTAGATGGGCATCACATTGGCAAGCCTCCAGTCGTCTGGGACCTCCCCTGTTAACCAGGACTGCTGATAAATGATGGAGAGTGGCTTGGCAAGCTCCTCCACCACCTCCCTCACATTTTCCATCTTCTTTCTCCAGCATGTGGAAAATTTTAAGTGTACCTTCTTACTGGATTTTCACATACAGTTTGTGGAAAATTGCTAACCCATCAATGCCTGTTGCCTCACAACAGTCCTGTGTGCAATTTTCAGGATTTTCTTTTCACTTTCCATTGCAAGTGTTGTTACAACATAAAATAACCTATACACATCCATGTATACATCTCTTTCTCTGAAAACTGTGTTGATGTTGGTTTGGGGTTAAGGTAGTTGTTGCAGAACAAAGAGGAAACAGAAGTAGATACCTGAGAGCAGTGGACAAACCTTTTATCAGAACCTTCTGACATCCCTGACACTTCAGAGGTCATTCTCATAAATTAGGAGACTTTAAAATGAATAATGTCAGATTTTTAGTTTGATTGCTTCATAATTTCCTTATGTTCACTCTGTTGTAGGTCTTCAGGCCTAATGTCAATGGGCATCACTGTTCTATGCAACGTGTGGCTTATCTTTCCAAGCTAACCATTCCAGTTAACGCTGTTGAAACTATACCTTGTTACCTGGACAATGCTTGTCCATTTTCATATATGGATGTTTAGTATGTTTTTCACTATGGGACAGTAACATTATTGATAAGCAGGTATCAGAAATATATTTTATTTACAAGAATTTGTATTTCAGATACCACCTAATTCCTTATAAAAAGCAGATTTGTCCTTTTATTTCATCGGTAGTGTTTTACAGG
>NW_010544242.1:29907-44278 GCF_000687285.1 Phaethon lepturus | reverse complement strand
TATATATATATATAAAATCCACAACATGTACTCCTGGGGCACCATTTAAAAATAGATTCTAAACATGAATCAAACTGAGAATCCTGCCAAGAAAACTGGAGAGAGAAGCAAAATAGCATGGCTTATGGAAAGTCTAGAAAACAAAGTTTTACATTGGCATCATTTCTGGCAGCAAATAAGAGTAAAACTTCATCTTTGCATGGATCAACTGGAAATTATTTTAGCTTTCTTCTTCCTGAGCTTCTTCCTTTAGGCAAAGAGCTCATCTGTGCCATTACTATAAATTACCATAATGATTTAAAATCTAGTCATTTGTAATCAATCTAAATCACTAATTTAGGACATTTATTCAATAGCTCCCTTAAGTAACTGAAGCTTTAGCACGAAAAACTGCCTTTAGTAGCCAAAACTGTAAAACATGCCAGAGGGACTTAAAACAGATGACTTACAAAATGTAACAGTACCTTTTAGTCTCACCTGCTGGTATTACTCCAAGAGGAACCGGTGCTCTGACAGGTGTTGGTATATAATCTGTGTCTTTTCCAGCATCTATCTGGGCTTTAAGTAGTAGACCATGAGCAACTTCACTGACAGATCCGTCTCCACCAACACAAACTACCCTATTACAAAACAAAAATGCTAAACGGTTAAAATTAAACTCTTGCATAGCTGAGCCAACAAGTGGAAGGCAGCTATCACACGCCATCTGCATAATATTTCAAATAAAAAAAAAAATTCTTTCAGTGAATGTTAACTAAAAGATACAAACATCCTTACTTCTGCTTTCTTCTACCTGAGTAGGAGTAAATGTATTTAACAACTTAACAGAGTATTGCCTTATCACACATTATGCATGTGAACCAATCAGATGGAAGAGTTAAGCAGACGCTCAAGTGCCTCAGTGGAAAAGTTCTTTAAATCTTTCAACGCTGGTCCACACAAGCACTCCAATGTCTTTTAATTGCCCTTGTAATAACAGCTCCCCAAATATTGCAATAAAATTAAAAATACTTGAAAACGGCTAATTCCACACACTGTGCAGGCAGTTTAGAGATTTAGCAAGGTATAAAACCCTAGTGGCAGGAATCCTTTGCATGAAGGTACTTAATCACTGCTTCTGGAGCATGTAATTAAACTCCCACCTGCTGTGGCTAAACAGAGGAATGCATTTGTCTGTACAAGCTCTGTTACAGCAAATGTCTTTTTTTTTCTTTTTCTGTTTTTGTTTATTTAAGTAACTATTAAAATAATTCTCCAAATTAGTAATGTTTGAAAGGTAAATGTTTTTAAGGCAAACACATTTTAACGATAAAAATAGTAATAGTACACTCCAAGCATTTACAATATAAATGTTAGACTTACTTTAGGAGGCACTGACTTAAAATACCTTTTTTTCACATATCTATATGAACCCAGTTGTGAAACTATGTCCAATAATTCAACCAGATAAAAGTGGTAAGCTCTTTATAAGAAAATACTCATTATGTTATTGTTTAAATTAAATTATTTCAGCTTCTTTAACACTTTTCCTCAGCTCCTGTTATTATTTTCTAGCTATTTTTTAATTTCAAAATTTTTAGGAATGTTTCCTCTATCTAGCTAAACACTGCCCACATCTAAAAAAAAAGAAGTATATAGCAAAAATTTGGAGCACGTTTTCTTCCTGCTTGGAGTCAGAAGTCATCTCCTGTCTTTTGTCTCAGTTTTGGTTTAGATTGGTTTATTCCTAGTCTTAAAAGTTTCTGCCACAGCAGCAAAACCAGTTAATCTTCACAGTGTGATAAACTGTAGACCTGGAAAGACTTATGTGGATTGTCTTCTGGCTATTAAAACATTTGAAAACAGATATGTTTTCTTATGATTTGAGGGGCTGTGTTTGTTGTTATTGGAAGCAGATGAAGAGTCCAAGGAATAAAATAAAAATGTTGCTAACTTTATTTTTTATTAATTTTGCATTAATCATCAAGAGTTGCTGTTTTGGCTGGAAATAGAGATACCGCTAGGGACCAGGGATTCCAAAGCTAATCAGTGAGAACCTGCTATGCATAAGGAGTAGAAAGTCTTGAGCAAACAGATCTGACTAAGACCTTGAAGGAGGCTTCCTAGAGGAAGAAACATCTGCCTAACCATCAGAGACAAGTTTCTTAATCAAATATTCACTAAAGTCTGACTAACCTGGGCTACTCTAAACAATATCCATAATACCTTAGGCTCCTAATTAGAGAAGAAATACATGCACGTATATTGTGTATTTCTGCCAGTGTACAAACAAGAAAATGCAGCTGAGGTAGCAGCATCACAAATGCACTTTCTCTATTTGTCACCAAGGCTTGGCTGCAAGGAGGGAAAAAAACCAACACACTGCCAAGTTGGCAAAGTACCTAAGTTTCCAGTGCCGGTAAGCAAAAAAAAAAAAAAAAAGACAGAAAAAAGGTGGAGTATATGAGATACATGACATATGCCTATGATCTTGCAAAACAGAGTGGGAACTGGAGAAATCAGAGAAAAGAAATTATACATAGAAACAAACAGCTTTGACAAAGAATTAAAACATAGCAGTATTGCTTACAGAAAGTGCTGAGATACGAACTCCAATTTACTACTGCAAATCATAAGCTTCAATATGCTTCACATGCTGTTTAACATGTAAGGAACCGTAAGTCTCAGAGAGAAATTCAAGATCAGAAATTTTATGTTGCTATACTGCTTACCTACTGTAATGAATAAAAGACTGTTGTGTCTCGCCCTTCATACATTTTTATTTGAATTAGCTTTCAGGCCACCTGAAATAGTCAACACTTGAAAAGCACGAGCTGAGTGAGAGCAGCAGACCAATGCATGCAGGCAAGAGCCTTCAGTCCACGCCAAACTCACCGCCAGTCATTTCTGAGCTTGGGCAAGGCAGACCAGGACTACCTGAACTCTGCCATGTGGAAACAGCACAAAAACTATCTTACCTCTTACCAGCACATACAGTGCCTTCCACATCTAAAAGGAGGTACAGAAGTGCCATTTCATTTTCTAAACAAGTAACTAAGTAGCAGATATAGTATCTGACTTGAACAAAACTGGACAGGAAGCCAGGGCAAAACAGGAAAGAACTGAAGCCTGCCAAGTCACAGGCAATGCTGCTCAAGAGACAAGTAAAACTTCTCAAAACTTGATGGAAATTGTGAAAAGACATTACATCAGGTAGCTGCTAGAATTGCTAAAAGCGTAATTTTTCATCACTAAGACAACTGCTATTGTTGTGGATTTAATTTTCAATTCAAACCAGATACCATATATTTTCTGGTTTTATTTTCAATAAACCAAAACTGTCATTAGAATTTTATTTGGGAAAGACTGAGGTGGTTTTGGGGGCCTATAAGATTTCTACATCTATGGCAAAACTTCTTAGCCTAGACAGCAGTGGGGAAGTCACAAAGGACTTCACAGGAACATAATCAAAATACGCCATAAGCCTTTAAACAACTTGAAAAAGAAAATCCCAATTTCAAATATTCTCTTCCTGCTCTTAAGAAGAACTCTAAAGATAAAGGAGAGAGGTTAGTGATATTTTGTAGCTTTCTTTTTCAAAATATCATAATACAAATTCTGACCTCAGCCTATCAGTCCCCTGTAGAAAACATCCCAAGTTAGCTATTAAATATAGGGTATTTTTCTGTATTTTGCTTTATTGTATGAGTACACAGATGGAAGCCAGGCTATTTGAGCAGTTATAAAACTCATTTTTCAGACACTACAGAAATCTCATTTTTGCTCATAAACTCTGATAATAAAAGCTACTTAATTTCCACATAAGAAAAATACCCAACACTTAAACAGCTAACTTAGCAAGGATATGCATCTTTTCACCTCATAAATCCTAGCATCACATTGACTGAAGGGTTGTTTTCTTCCAGCTTCTTCTGTTCCTATTTCCCCTTAGTTCTGGCTACTGGAGAGAAATCTTACAGGAGAAGTACTCCAGTGACTCTACCTGAAGATCAAAGATAAATCAACTCAACTACAACTCAGAGTAGAAGGGATTTGTGCAAGAAGATACAACCCAGGCTTTTTCTTCTCTGTCTTCATATATGCTCCCCCGGACAAACTGGTTCCCCAGCTAGCACCCCGAAAGACATGTCCTAATTGGAAAGAAATTATCCTCAGGATCTGGAGTACATACATAGATTTTCAGATATATTTTCTTACCCAATTCTGTGAGTTTCTAGAAGTAATAGAAATTGATTAGACTATAAAACGCTATTTAAGCCTCCTTGTATGGCTCACTGCGTATTCCAATAAGAGTTCTAAGAATGCTGTAAGACTTCCACAGCATACAAAACTACTCCTATCATGGAATAGAATCATAAAATAGTTTGGGTTGGAAGGGGCCTTCAAAGGCCAGCTAGTCCAACTCAACTGCAGTGAGCAGGGACAGCTTCAAGTGGACGGGGCTCTGAGCAACCTGATCTAACCTGACCTTCAATGTTTGCAGGGATGGGGCATCTACCACCTCTCTGGGCAACCTGTGCCAGTGTTCCACCACCTTCACTGTCAAAAATTTCTTCCTTGTATCTAGTCTAGATCTAGCCTCTTTTAGTTTAAAATCATTACCCCCCTTGTCCTATCGCAACAGGCCCTGCTAAAAACTTTGTCCCCATTTTTCTTGTAAGCCCCCTTTAAGTACTGAAAGGCCGATATATTATTCAACCTTATTATTGAACGATTAATGTAAGAATACCAAAGACTGCAGGATTAATCCATATAGGAAGGTCTTTAAAAACCTTGAACAATTGAAAAAATTGAACAAGCATTTTCACTCTTGACTTACGGATTTTTTTTTTTTTTAATGGAAAAAACATTCAAATTACTTTTAGTTAAAATGTTCTCCTTCAGAACCATTTGAATGGATGGAGTGAAATACAAGGCACTTGCACCATTCTTGCAAATACAGAGACTGAAGCTTTGCTGAAGCATATTTAAGAAAGCTTTGTGTTTATTTACCATAATTTATGGTAAGAAATTAAAACAACGGATGTAATGAAAACTGATTTTCTCAGACTTAATAATATATGTGAAACAGAGTGATGAAATACCTACTAGCAAACTTTTGGATGGAATACAAATAAAAACTAATGTGGTGAGGTTTACTAACATTCATTATCACTAACCAACTTACCCATCAAATGCCTGGAGTTCACACTCCTTGAGTACTGAGAGAGCATGACCTTCATATTCAGTTACTGCAGAAAACAACATTATTAAATTATCAGATTAGATCATTTAAAAGGGTTTCTTTAATTTTTGCCCTTCTAACATAAGGAACACACAGTAATTCAGTTCAGGGTGTTTTTTTTTTCAAATCATTAAATGCATTAAAAGTATGAGAAGATATGTTTTACGGTTACACTAGGTAAAAGGAAAGATATATTAAAACTCAGCTGCCACCAGACACATGGCTATTTAGTGCATTTAATTTCAGAGAATTAGAGATTATGTTTGTTGCATTAAAACACAAGTTTTAGCATTGACACAGTTGGTAAACTTCAGGAAAATGTAAGCATATCCTCAGTTAAGACGGAATAATTTCAGTATCAATCAAATTTAATTGCCTTTGTGTTAGGATACGCAAATTGCTAAATCAAAAATATGAGGAGTTAAACACAGAAGTATGAAATCAAGCCAAATACCAGTGACAACAGACTATAACACACAGAGGAAGGTGGCACAAGTACACACCAGAGTTCATAGCCTCTGGAGGAAATGAATCTGTCACTCTACATTGATGTCTCTGTGTTTGCGGATACCCTATATAGTACTGTAAATGCCACTGTAGACAGGATAAACTGGCATACTACAGATGGCACAAAGCATCATAACTACATTTAGCATTTTCTAGGCCAGCTTTGCCAGAAGAGACAGCCCAGCTGCAGCCACCCATCAAAGATTTTTGCTGACTGACATGACACTTGCAGATGGATTTTTTGTGTAAGAATGTGCATCATTATATGCAAAATTACATTAATCTTTCATGCTTGTCTGTCCCTGGTGCTAGCATAGTTCAAGGCTTTTCTCCAGTGTTTCTAAACACTGTTAAAATTATTAGTCTTGGTGTCTAAAACAATCATTCCGTATCTGTTATAACAGTATATCTAAATTCTAAATAACTGTTCAAATACTGATTACAAGAATTGAAAACACCTCTCTCTCTCTCCCTGTATTATACACATACACACAAGAATGTGTGCATATATAGTAAGTGTATATAAGTGGTGGTTTTTTTTGGTTTTTTTTAAAGAAAACAAGATCAAAATAAAAGTGATAAAATTTCTACATTTCACACTAAACAACTGCATATCAGTATATAACTTCAAAATCTCCCAACCAGTATTAGCAAAGATCTAGTGCTTGGTGTTTTGGAAATTCTTACTTAAAAACTAGACTTATTTTGATGATATCAAAGGCAGAGAATTATCATTTTGCTGTAGAAATACCTATCACTAAAATAGCTTTCAGGAATTATTTACAGAATTTACTTCATGCAGGACCTCTTCTGGAAGATCAAAGCACAATATTTAAGCTACTGTACCCAGTTTTGCTTTTGCCGATGAGAACTATTCTTTTATCATTGTCTGTAGATTGTGAAAAGATTGACCAATAAAACTGCATCATCCAAAAATGCAGAAAGGTTCAAATATCTTACCATTACCTTACTGTGAAGGAAACTCTTCCCATGAAAACATACTGGTTGTTACCAGGTTATATGCCTTTTTAAATGAACATGATGATATTTAGAAAGTTATGAGTACAGTCTAAGTAAAATGGTATGGTAAAAAAGAATTTATTTTGCAAAAGAAAACTCAGTGGTTTCCTAACGTTACATATGTAACTTATGTGTATTATTATTACAAAATTAATTAACTCAAAGAACAAGGACATGAAAATAAAAGAGGAATCATGTCTACAGAGAAATCAATAAAGGCAGCAAAAACAACTGGTGTTAGGCAGATTGATTGGGACTCCATTCTCTTCGCATTTAATAGCTTAAGTTTGGAAATTACATACAAGGACTACTGTAAAGCTTAACATTTGGCATGATTCCAAGAGATTTAAAATCGGCTAAGAGAATGACAGAAGTACACAGCATCTATTTTGAACCATTTTTACAAAAAGGTAAAGAAAAAATGAAGTTTCCAGTAAAAACTTGATAGCAACATATAGAAAACCACCCAACTAGAAAAACCTTGAAAAAATTCAACACAGACATAAAAAGACCACATCTAAAAAGGTTTCCTGCAGGCTTGACAACATCCAGATGGACACATTAAAGTCATTCTGATACCTGGAAGAGAGATAGATGTTTGAAAATTTGGTCCTGTTCCAAGAGGGGGTGGGGGGAACCAAACCAAAAAATACCAAACAACAAAACAAAAAAAAACCCCCAACACAAATTTCAGTAAGAGGAAGAAAGAGCTTCTTTCACAGTTTGAGAAGGATTCCGATTACGTATTTCACAAAAATATTATCACAAAAATATTACTTAATGCTTTTTTCAACCATTTGTAATTCATAATTGAGGAAGTTATCCTTTTTCAAAGATATTTTATTCCCAAGTTCTAAATTTCAGTAAGCATTAAGTTCCAAGTAACAGCATTCTGAAAGAAGGGCTCTGACAGCGTAGCTAATGTGAACAGTCACACATACTCCAAAACATTGTAACAGCCTATCTCACGTAGCCAGCAAGAAACTAAGGGTTCAGTCCCTACAATCAGAAAAAGCAACATATAATTAGTTCAACCCTTCAAAACGTGGGACACTTCCATATGACACATACAAATACTGGCACTCATGTCACAGACATGTCAATAGGATTAAAACTGCTAACAATAACAACAGATTAACTGGTGATAACACTGGAGGGAAAATAATATTAATGTTATTTACTGTATCGTAAGTTTAAACCAATGCTATTTGTCCAATTCTCAGTCTCTTTTCCTTTGTGATTCTGCCTAAAAATGGGGGGACAGGACACACCTATTCTTTTTGCCTAACATCCAGCTTGTAATTGTGTACAAACAGAAGGGTCAAAACTAGGAAAAGAAGAGAGACAAGCTAGGAGTCTGTTGGGATTAACTCTATTTTTCCTCAGTATGTGTAAGATTTTGCAAGATTCTAATATATTTCTGAAGTACTAGCTCCAGTTATCACTATTTGCCAGTGCTTCTAGGTACCCTAAATATGGAGCGAGCTTTTGTTGAACTGGATTTTTAGAAGAGTCACTGTTCTCCTAACAGCCATATCCCAGTTGCAGCACTCAAGATTGACAAACTCTTAAAAGACTGTATAAAGACCAGTTAAGGTACTGTTTCAGTTTAAATTTGCTAATTCCCACCTTCTACCACACTGAGCTTGAGAGATTTGTTTACTTCCATGCAACAAAAATAACCCAAAAAAACCAAGAAAACATAATCCACCCTTTAAGACCTGTGGTTACTTTAGCTAAAATTAATACATCTGTAGTGTGCAAAGTAATTTGGCTATAAAAGAAAACCCTACTAAATTTAAAGATAATTGATGAAAGTAAATGCTACTTCAGAACTCACATGCATACATACATGCCTTTTGACTGCTGTATATGCTTAAGAAGAAGAGAATACCTCTACTACAAACCTCTTTTTAAAAAAACGTTTATTCCAACAGAAGTTACAAAGAAAAATAAGCTCTGGCAAGCTTGATCGTGGAGGAACCAAACCCACAAAACAACAGCAACAGCCAACTACCAGAACACAAAATTGGATGAGAACAGCTCTGTCTTTCAGCACTCTGCTGTCAAAATGCTAGGTTGTTTGATTTTTTTTTTTTAGTAACCTGCATACACCTGTATTGTGTATGCACTGGCAGTCACTTCAGCGATTCAAATTTGCTTTAAGATTTTAGTGTACAATGAATTTTAAGCTTTAAATACATGTATGTGAAAAGACTAAAAGTAAACTATCTTCAGTGTAAAAACTGTACAAAAGCCTTCAACATTTAGTACCTAATAGACCTTTGTACACCACGATGTACAGAAACACTGGTCATGTTTCATAAAAGCAGTAACAGCAAGATGCACACTCCAATTTCACAAAATCCAAAACAATTACGGGAGGAAAAATCCTGTTCAATGTACTTGAACTTGTACACTTAGTTTTACTAGAAGACGGTACCAGTGGACAGGACTTCCACTCAGCATGCTCCCCCCACCTTTTTTTTTAATGCAGCGTTCTTAATTATTTATTTCTGTACGAGCATTTAAAACTGTGATGTAGTTTTCTCATTTTGCCTGTAGGAGGAGTGTTAGGCAGCTAATAAGCACAACTGTATTTGTGCATTGACAAAATAACCTTATTTTAAGGATAAGCCATTAAACATTTATCTGCTTAAAAACAGAATTTTCTTTTCAAAATCTAAAATAAAAAAAATTAGTTTTTATTCAATTAGGAAAAATCTTTTTTAAATTACTAGCGCTTATAATCATAGCTTATATTAAATTCTATGAATTAATCTATAAAACTATTGGCTTATTAGTTCAATGTTAGGATTCCAGGTGACATTGCATATCTAAAAATTTAATCATATAGAGGTTAATGATAATGATGCCTTTAACAGAGTTTAACAAACAAGGTTAAGTTCACAGTAAAGATGAAAGAAGGACTAACCAGTAGTAAGGAGAAAAAGAAAAAGTAATTTTCCTTAAATAGTTGCTTAAAATAAAGTAAAAAGTAATTTAACAATATGACAGTCAGTCATCTCTAGTTCTCATGACAAAAAATCCTATTTTTAAAAAATTGTCACCAAAAAAGGCTATGTTCAATATCTAAGGAGACAGCATTATTAATCTGTTTACACTATCATCCATGCCTTGCGGGCAAAAAATATGTCTGTGAGAATCAGAACTTACATAAAGCTGCTGGCATTTCCTTGTCAATAAAAAGAAGTTAAGAAATTACCACTACATAATTCTAACACAAAATTAATTTTTTCACAAATTCTCATGCATCTTTAGTTTTAAATGGATTTTACTTAAATTTGGGGCTAAATAATTTAAAAATATGTAGGTAATAAAATTAGCAAGATAAATCTCATATACTATTACATCCTCATGCCTAAATCAGATTTGCTCAGAACGCCTTGTGGCCTGCAACCTGAACTGGTCATGACTTCACAAGAAGTTTAAGGGACAACTGTAGGAGGAGCCTCTGTCTTATAATTTGTTTAAGATGGAGTTGATTATTTTGCAAAGCAATTTCAACAGACATAGGAAAAAAACTTTTTGGTGTTAACATGTCTTGCACCAGAGTTTATGCTTCACATGGATATGAAATGTAAAACCAAAAACCAGCAGTATATTAAAGGGAATTTTAATACTATGGATATAAAACTATTTGGAACAGGAAATACTAGTATCATTTCTCTGTAAACTTGGGTGGTTTTGGGGACCAAATTTGATGCAGCATAAGTTTCAGTCTCTTCACAGAAGGGGGCAGAAGTAATGATCAGATCATTAATGTTTTACTGCTTTAAGAAAAATCATCTTTCCCCTGTTCGCTTTCTTATAAAAAGTCAATCAAATGAAACAGCGAAAGGGCAAATTTATGACATAAAGCAGAACTCCGGCAGAATTTAGAGCCTTAAATCCAAATCTGCTATTGGGAACCCACTGTTGAGCAGAAGGCAGCATCACTGTAACATTAAAGCTGTACCTTCACGTTCTCCAGACACAGAGTTGTGCCTGTGTGCCTTGTGAGAACTGCCATTGCCATCACAGAACTTAATCACTTAGGCTTCCATGTCATCTCCGAAACTGAGTCAGAATCCAGAAATAATGTGTCCTTCAGATACGCCTCTCATGATGTCAGGGCAATAGATGTTCTCAGAAGAGAAGTAACATTTAAGGACATGTGTTTGTCAGAATGCAGGAACAACTCTTCGTACACATATACAAGACTGTCAGATATTAAATGCTTGTTTCTTTTTATACAATGCTTGCTTTAAAAGCATGAAAAATACATTACTACTATTGATAGCTATGGGGGAAAACTATCAAATCATAACAGAATTACCAAAATATTTTTTTATGAAATAAAGATATATTCCATTGTATTACCTACAGATCCAAATGCAGTACTTGCAGGCAATGCCAGCAAGGATTAGCAGTAAATTCAAATTGTCTTGCATGCTTAAGTACTAGTTTCCCAAAGGATTAAACAATGCTTTTGAAGCAACTTACCTGTGACATCAGTTTTGATGTCAGCAAGTTTAAAAAGAGGTGCAACTTTTTCATAATAAACATGAGTGGCTTCTCTTTTGTGGCTGCTTGGATTAACAAACACTTTTAAGGATTTTGGTCTACCCTGAAAACCTATAAAGAAAGCACAAAGCATGTTAGATTACACATAGCCCAGCTACTTCTGCAGCTTAAATGAATTTTTAATATTAGAATCATTACAGTACTTTAACAGGGTAAGTAAATTAAGAGTCTAAAAAGGTCTCAGTTTCTTCTTTGATATGTGCTACTTATCTTAAAACCACAGTACTAATTACTTTTGTGTGTACAGCTAATAAACAGTAGAAATTAACCATATACTAACCAAAACTATGTAGGAGCCAGGAAAAAAAAAAAAGTGTACTTCATACCCTAGTTAAACCCTGATACAGGAGCAGGGTGAATGGGGAGAATTTACAAGGTAGGGCAACAAAAAACACACCAAAACATGTCCTTTTTGGAATTTAATATGAAACACTCCCAGAAGGCATACGACAATAATACCCAACAAAACTGATACACAGTCCAATACTTCTGTTTTCTGAGATTGCAAATCAAACAGTGCAAAGAAAATTCCCTCATCCCGAAGGACATCAGAAGAAATACAAAGAAATAGAACACTTTTAAGTAAGAGTAAAAAGAGTAAAAGTTAAAGTAAGACCACTCAGAAATCTAAGAATTATTGTCCATTTTATTTTTTTTTAAAGTTACATTTAGGTCTTCGAAGTAATGAACTCTGAGCAAACAATACTGAGAAATACTGCTATGCAAACAGTGCCATGTCTTGCACATTGACCCTGTGAAGTAATATTATTATTTGGAATATGCTTTTTTGTTGAATAGTAAATAATTCCTACAAAAACAATAAAGTTCTCTTTTCTAGAATTCCTACAATTGCCATGATTCAGTGAGGTTAGTTTGCTACCAAAAGCAAGTGGTGGCATGCAATACTGCTGTATCTTTGATAGTTATTTAAACTATAGGATTTGAAAAATTTTGCATTCAATCAACTCATTTATAAATTCTAAATTTTCTTTTAGTATCAGGTTAGGCTATCACTTTCTTAACCAAATGAAAGGAGATCTGGCAAGTATGCTGCTTTCAGCATTCAAGAAAAAAATTAATAGTAGGCCACAAATCCAAAAGGAACTAAGAGTGAAAACACATTTCCTGCCCTATGTAGAATATTACTTCAATTTTTACAGCCATGTGTACCTTCGGAGTCCTGAAGCTGTTCCCCACTTAGTCTACCTCAAAAACTGAACAGAAACAATTCCTCAGAGAAATTACAGCTAACTACTATTTCATCATCAAAGGGGAAACTATTCCTTAAGATCAAAACACAACAATTATAAAAGTCCCATAGATTATTTTTTCACTTAAACACATCAAAGAATCTGGAAATGAAAATAGCACTTCATCCAGCTTGTGTTAGTAAATCTTAGAAGATTTCTTAAAGATACTGAAAGAAATTAGTGGATCAGTTTGCTACTATAACCTGAAAGCATAAATAAAAAAACAAGATTTCTAATTATATTTATGACAAAATGTTCCACACAGTGCCATGTCATTGCACGGCAAATTAATCTTGATGAATCCTTAATGCCTGATGAATCCTGAATGCCTTCAGTAATAAGTCTTAGTACCTATATTAAAAATTATCTCCTTTTTGAAGGAGATAAAAAGAAAATAGGGAACTTGGTGAGGACAGCGGATGTGCTGGAGGGCAGGGTTGCCATTCACAAGGACCTTGATTAGCTACAAGAAAAGTCTAACAAAAGCCGCAAGATGTTCAATGAAGACAAACAAGGAAGGCCAGCACCTGGCCCAGCAAAACCCTAACAGTGCAGGCTGGGGATTACCAACTACACAGCACCTCTTTAGAGAGCACGCTGAAGCGCCTGATGGACAAGGAGTTGAACGTGAGTAAACGGTGTGCCATTGATGCCATGAAGGCCAACTGCTTACTGGGTGGCATTAACAAGACGACATCCAGCAGTTAAAGGATGTGGTTATGCCCTTGTATTCAAAGTGGTTTGAGCCTGAATCTCAAAAACTTGAGATTCATCCACTTTTAGGCCCCCAGCACAAGACTGATCGAGTGAGCCTGACAGAGAACTGTGACTTCAGCAAGGGGCCTGGAATAAGCCACATAGAAGAGGCAGAGGTAGCAGGTTTTGCATAGCCTTGAGAACAGAGTATCTACCTAAATGCTGTCCTTACTATCTACAGTGGGACTAACAAAGACTACCAAGACAGACTTCTTGCAGATGCAAGGACAAAAAGAAAATGGACACAAGTTGCAGCAGGTTATATTCCAATCTGAAATAAGGAAAACACTCTTCACAATGAGGGTGATTAAGCTATGGATCACATTGCTCAGAGAGGCTGTGGAACGTCCTTTCTTAGAGATTTTAAAAACTTATCTGGACATGGCTCTTAGCAGCTTGATCTTGTTTAGAAGTTCACCTGCTCTGAGTAGGATGATGGAATAGATAATCTCCAGAGGTTCATTCCAACCTAAATTATTCTTGGTTCTCTGGCAACAGAAACAAGCACTGCAGGTATGTAGTGTAGCATAGTATCTAATCATATTCAAGACAATTACTGGAAATCTGCTAGGGAATTACTGCAGTCTTCTAGAAGTTATAAAAATATTAAGACCAAAAAAATAGTTTCTGTGGCTTGTTATTTTGCCTGAAGTACCAATAAAAATTAAATGCAAAACTATAAGAATAAGGACTCCTGATTTAATATAGATTTAGCCACATTCATTAATGTGCTGTCATGCTTATCTTCTCTACAGGAACTCCTACCTGTGATCAGCTAGCCCTAAATACTCAGCCCCCACCAATACCCAGAGCCAGAAAACTGTAAAAACTGACTACAGTGTCTTTAATTTGTAAGTAAAGCATATCTTTAAACATAACATACACGTACACACACACACTTATAATACACAAAGCAGGAGGAAAAAGAAGGAGAGTACAGAGTTTGTAGAAGTAGAAAAAGGTGATGAAGTTCATAAATTCTTATACCCAGACAGTGTAAGTTACAATGCATTTTCTGTTACTGTTA